>NC_069002.1:35807265-35808110 GCF_001194135.2 Octopus bimaculoides | reverse complement strand
CACACACACACACACACATATATTGCTTAATTAAACAACAAATTTCTAGAGTTTATTACTTTGGATGGTTAATTTAATGACAATGACGTGTATAAAAACATACGCAAACACACCTCAGAAACACAAGCATACACACACACATACACATGCACACATAAACACAAATACATATATGCATTCAGACGTACACATGTATACATACCGCTCGCTGAGTGTATAAATATCAAAGCCACCCTCAGGAAACACTCTATACATGCAACATTCGCTACATAGTCTACATTATTACACAACACTACACTATACACAATACAAGATTCACGTTTTTCGACACCCGATATATTTGTATAACGCCTTCACACTCAACTCAAGCTACAGTACATTTCTATTTCAATCTACACTCAATCAAAACCTCATAAGTATCTCCATTTGCTTAAATACGTAAAACGAGAGTGCTACCATAAGACAAGTATTGGACGATGGAATGTAAGATAGTTGCCGACTTCAAACAGGGTTTGTTTTGCATTGATCCTCTCTATGGTTACATACTTGGTGACCCGCTGGTGAGTTATTGTCTTAATTGTGCTTCCATTTGGTTTATATTTGCGCTTTCAGTGTCACTGTTTTGGCAATATATTTTCTCTTCCTATGATTTATTTCACTCAGTGGTCGCCAGTTATTTCAGTCATATGCTGGATCTATCTATCTATCTGTCTGTCTGTCTATCTATCTATCTATCTATCTATCTATCTATCTATCTATCTATCTATCTATCTATCTATCCTTGTGTTGATTCTCTCTATGGTTACACACTTGGAGATCTTCTGTCTTTCATTTGCTATATATAT
>NC_069002.1:35805997-35806312 GCF_001194135.2 Octopus bimaculoides | reverse complement strand
TATATATATATGTATATATATATATATATATATATATATATATGTATATATATATATATATATATATGTACCAATCACTAAGATGTCAGGGTCCTTCCAGGAGTCTCTGTGGTTCCTCTTAGAATGTAATTAACTCATCCATAGTCGGCCATTAGCAACATATGTATGTATATATATATATATATTCTTTTATTCTTTTACTTGTTTCAGTCATTTGATTGCCGCCATGCAGTCAAATGACTGAACCCGGAACCATGTGGTTGGAAAACAAATTCTTACCACACAGTTACTCCTGCGTCTTATATACAGTATATA
>NC_069002.1:35804425-35805897 GCF_001194135.2 Octopus bimaculoides | reverse complement strand
CTATCTATCTATCTATCTATCTATCTATCTATCTATCTATCCTTCTATCCATTTATTTATATAACAAAACGGGAAATATGGACATTTTTTGATATTATTTACTCTCCATTATACATGTTTCATTTTCTAAAAGGAATTACAAATATTTACATGTTATACAGACATGTAAGGAATTTCATATTTGACTGAAGTATTTCTAACAGGAAATTGCTCACATGTCTATATAATATGTAAATCTTTGTAATTCCTATTCGCAAATGAAACATGTGTAATGGAGAATAAATAATACCAAAAAAAACCCCAAAAAACTTCTATTTTCCTGCTTTGTTCTATAATAACTCTACAAATAATATTTCCACAATTCCCAATTTTAATTATGCATTTTGATTAACATACAACAGTAACTATAGATATACAAGGTTATTCAAAAAGAATGAACCGATTTCATTACGCAATATCTTAATAAGGAAATGTAGTTACGTGTGCATTCTTGGTGTGCTAGCTTTTAATCTACCCATTCGTCCGTCTGTCCGTCTGTCTGTCTATCTAATGTTGTCTTTCGCCCTTCAGGGGGTCGACAAAATATTTTTCCAGTTAAGTAACAGTTCAACTCAGATCGGGGTTTGAATTTTAGCATTTATCCTTCTGGGCTCGTTAAGTAATTTGTCAGTCAAAGAATCGGAGCAGGAACCAATATTACCGTCCAACTTTCCTGAATATCTGGCACGTAGTACGAGCGATATACACGGTCGCATTCATCTTACAAACTTTGTGGTGCTCTGTTGGAAATTTCTGTTTCATTTTTGCAGGAGAAACTACCAAGTTACTTTGAAACGTGGAATGAGTTGGCGAAAAACATGCCGAAACTTGTTGAAACCAAAAAACTTCGGAATAAAGTTAACAACGTACGTAAAAATATAGCAATTGTACTTAATGCTTAGTTTTGTTGTTGTTGTTACCGATGTTGTTATTGTTGCTGTTCTTAACCCTGTAGCATTTAAACCAACCATATCCGGCCAAGATATTCTCCATGCTTTATGTTCAAACTGGCCAGATTTGGTCTTTACACCTACCCTACAATGTCATTCTAAGTAATCACATCATCGAAATTTCAGAGCTATCAGATAATGCATGATAACCCACAAGGGGCTAAACATAGAGGAGACAAACAAGGGCAGATAAATGGATTAAGTCGATTACATCGACCCCAGTGCGTAACTGGTACTTAATTTATCGACCCCGAAAGGACGAAAGGCAAAGTCGACCTCGGCGGAAATTGAACTCAGAACGTAGCGGCAGACGAAATGCTACTAAGGATTTCGCCCGGCACGCTAACGGTTCTGCCAGCTCGACGCCTTTCTTTGCCCATATATCAAAAAATAAAAAAAAAAACGAAAAAACAATGAAAGAATAATCGCTTGACTCAAATTCTGTGTACGATGAAAGAGACAAAAAAATCCTTCTGTTTCTTC
>NC_069002.1:35801491-35803664 GCF_001194135.2 Octopus bimaculoides | reverse complement strand
GGAGAATTTACGAAAAAAAAAACAACAGACGAGGACAGGTGGTGTAAACAACAAAAGGATGTATTAGTTTAACGCTCGGGAATACAGAAAGTCTTTAACGTTTCGATCTACGCTCTTCAACAGAAAGAATACGGAGAAAACAAGGAGAAAAACACGGAGGAAAAAAATTGAATGGTGTTGGTCAGCGATGTGTGTGTGTGTGTGTATATACATATTTATATATCTTGTTAAAACTGCGAGAGAAAACGTGAAATAGTTCATGTATCGAGAATTACATTACGTACCACCCGTCTTCTCTCTTTTGATTGAAGTGTACCGGAAGTATGTCTTGATACTGGTGAACACTTCCGGTACACTTCTTCAACTGAGAGATAGATAGATAGATAGATAGATAGATAGAGAGAGAGAGAGAGAAATATTCTTTTCTACTCTAGACACAAGGTCTCAAATTTTGGGGGAGGGGGCCAGTCGATTAGATCGACCCCAGTGTTTCACTGGTACTTAGTTTATCGACCCCGAAAGAATGAAAGGCAAAGTTGTTACCTAAATCGGCGATTGCTTGGAAAAGTTAGGTACTGTAAGTATCAGCCTTAGTTTGTGGCCCGGTGGTTAATGTGTTTGATTCACGATCAGGAAGCCGTAGGTTCAATTCTTGGATCGGATGGGTATTGTATTCTTGAACATTGTATTTCATTCCCCACGTAATTGTTCCTGTCTGTTCAGTTGAAAGTGAGTACTAGTCATGTCTTTTTCAGCCCATTTCTATATTCAATTATCAAGTCTTCGAAGTTCTGTTGGTTCAAGGACGAGGGCTACCGACAGGGTTTCTTTGACTTATTACACCTAAAACTATTTGTGAAAACGATGTACATGTTACATTGATTTCTGGCTGTACTTTGGGGCCTGATCAAATACTTGCAATTGGGTGGGCTTCGCTAATCGTATACAAACCCAAGTAGTTAGATTTAGGGTTAGACAGGGCGACAAGTTAAATTAGGAATCTTGGATGATGCCCCTTTCACTAAACACCACATAAGTCTCTAAACGTCATACATTAATCTACGAAGATCCGGACCAACTACTTTCTGATATGATGAGAAAATTTACGAGAAGTGCTTCATAAGGAATATTTTATGCGGAATAATATTGCGATGACTGATTTTTATTCATCGTTTCCATTAGAATACAACTCTTCTTTCTTTTCCAGAGCATTCCGGAACAGTTGGCGATTCCATGGTACAGACTATCAGAAGAATTAGATTTGAAGCCTGTTCTAACATATGCCGATGTTATAATTATTAACTGGAGGAAAAAAGATGAGAATAAGTAAGTGTTCAATCATCCATCCATCCATCCATCTGTTCAACCGTCCATCTATTCAGTCATCCATCCATCCGTCCGTCTGTCCGTCCGTCCGTCCGTCCGTCCGTCCGTCCCTCCATCCATGTATCTATTTATCCATATATATAAGTATATTAAAGACATGTGCCCCAATTGCTACAAATCTCTAGAACAGTTTTAACTCAAAAATAACCGTTGTCACTTTAATTAGGGTCGGCGGTTTGAATTCCATGAAATCAGTACAAATCACACGAACCTGGATTTCACAAAACCCAAAACGGCCAGAAAATTATCATCAGAATCCGTTCACGGATTTTGAAATTGCATAAAACGTTTCACACATTTATCCAGTGTGTATAAATTAAAGAAGACGGAGGTTGAATGAGAAGGCTGACTCCTTATTCGACATCGCAACTTTCTTCTCGTTTATTCTTGTGTTAGTATATACGTGTTACTCGTACAGGTATTATATTCTTTTCTATTCTAGGCACAAGGCCCGAAATTGTTGAGGAGGGGGCCAGTCGGTTAGATCGACCCCAGTACGCATCTAGTACTTAATTTATCGACCTCGAAAGGATGAAAGGCAAAGTCGTCCTCGGCGAAATTTGAACTCAGAACGTAACGGCAGACGAAATACCGCTAAGCATTTCGCCCGGCGCGCTAACGTTTCTTATTTCTCTACTGCCCACAAACGGCTACACACAGAGGGGACAAACAAGGACAGACAAACTGATTAAGTCGATTACATCGACCCCAGTGCATAATTGGTACTTAATTTATCGACCCTGAAATGATAAAAGGCAAAGTCGACCTCGGCGAAATTTGAACTCAG
>NC_069002.1:35795442-35801452 GCF_001194135.2 Octopus bimaculoides | reverse complement strand
ATTACTGGTATTATATTACTGTAAATAAGGCGACTAGCTGGCAGAATCGTTAGCGCGCTGGATGAAATGCTTAGCTGTATTTCGCACGTCGCCACGTTCCGAGTTCAAATTCTGCCGAGGTCGACTTTGCTTCTCATTCTTTTGGGGTCGATGAATTAAGTACCAGTTGAGTACTGGTGTCGATGTGATCAACTTAACCACCTCCTCTAAAAGGTCAGACCTTGTGCCTTTAGCAGAAAAGCTTATATTTCTGTACATGTCAGATTAGTGTAGTTTCGTAAAGCTGTTTCGTTTCTTACATCCATTTAAAAAATATTTTTGATATATTTTAAAATCTGTTTTTTTTTTTTTTGCGTAGTATTTTATATTGTTTTTATGATATTTCTTACACTTCAGGCCCCTGGAGTTAGAGTGAGTATGTTTTATAAATATATTCTAAACTAACAACTAATTTGTTCTGGAGAATAATATCAATTTGTGTGAAATCCCTATTATTAAGTTTTTCACACAAAACTGACCTGAAAGAGAAATTAATTATTTTATCGTCATAATTATTTGTTAGAGCATAACAATTTAATTAGAAATAATTACCTGATATTAAACTAACAGTCATACAAAGATCTTTTTTTTTCATTTTATGTGCGTGTGTGTGTGTTGGGGTGAATTATTGTGTGTGTGCTGTTTTTAAATGTATGCATGTGTGTTATGTGTAATTATGCATCTATCTATCTATCTATCTATCTATCTATCTATCTATCTGGAGACGCAATGACCCAGTGGTTAGGGCTGCGGACTCGCGGTCGTAGGATCGCGGTTTCGATTCCCAGACTGGGCGCTGTGAGTGTTTATTGAGCGAAAACACCTAAAGTTCTACGAGGCTCCGGCAGGGGGTGGTGGTGAACCCTGCTGTATTCTTTCACCACAGCTTTCTCTTACTCTTTGTTCCTGTTTCTGTTGTACCTGTAATTCAAAGGGTCAGCCTTGTCACACTCTGTGTCACGCTGAATCTCCCCGAGAACTACATTAAGGATACATGTGTCTGTGGAATGCTCAGCCAGTTGCACGTTAATTTCACCAGCTGGCTGTTCCGTTGATCGGATCATAAGGAACCCTCGTCGTCGTAACCGACGGAGTGCCAACAACACTCTGTCTGTCTGTCTGTCTGTACGTCTATCTATATAAAGCCCAAATATAACTTCTATTTTAACCAGTAACCTCCGATGTCTTTACAATGTGACTGAAGGTGAAAATGCCGAATGGTTTCTTACAGTCACAATACAAATTGAATTTGAATTCGCAGCAGCAATCCAGGTTAAGTATCAGCCAACATTTTAATGCTGTTTTCAGTTTAGGATTCGTTATTTGCATATCGTAAGTTTTCTTTTATCTGTTACACGTTTCAAGCATTGGACTGCAACCACGCTGGGTTACAAAGCTAGTGGGGCCAAGGCCTTGAAATTATAATCCAGGTCGCCCAACAAGACTTAGAAATCATTCTAGACCTGATAAAACATCCAGATGGCACAGCTCTCCGAGTCATGGTGGAAGGACGAATGTTAAGACGCTACAAACGTGGGCAAAAGGGCTACATCAGAAGCTCCTGCCCACAAGACCTCGCAGCAATAGGTCACTCTCAACTAAATGAACTTCCACAGCACCAGAAATAAAGAAATAAGAATCGTTAGGACATAGGGCGAAATGCTTAGCGGTATTTCGTCTGTCTTTACGTTCTGAGTTCAAATTCCGCCGCGGTCGACTTTACCTTTCATCCTTTCTAGGGTCAACACAATAAGTACCAGTTGAGCACTAGGGTCGATGTAGTCGACTAGTCCTCTCCCTCACCGAAATTTCAGGCCTTGTGCATATAGCAGAAAGGAATATTTTATGAATTATAAGGCGGTAAGCTGGCAGAATCGTTAGTACACTGGGCAAAATGCCTAGCGGTATTTTGTCTTCACGTTCTAAGTTCAAATTCCACCGTGATCAATTTTACCTTCCATTTTTTCGAGGTCGATAAAATGAGTACAAGTTAAACACTTGGATCGATGTAATTGACTTAACTCCAACGAACTTGCTTGCCTTGTGCCAAAATTTGAAACTAATATTAAAAAAATTTTAAGGTTGTAAGTTGGCAGAGTCGTTAGCATCCCGGGCAAAATGCTTATTGGCATTTTGTTCATCTCTTCGTTCTGAGTTCAAATTCTACCGGGGTCGACTTTGGCTTTTACTATTTCAGGGTCGATAACATAAGTACCGATTCGGTTGAACACTGGAATCGATGTAATCGACTTATCCTCTCCCCGTAATTTCTGGCCTTGTGTCAAAATTGTAAATCAATATTTAGAATTTTTGTTTCATCTTTGAAGATGAATGGAAAAAGCGGTGCAAGAACACACTCGAAAACTAAAAGTTACAGTTGCAGTTCTAAGTTAAAGCATTTCCACTTCTAACTTTGTCATAAAGTTTTGCATTGTTGGAAAGATTAATCGATTAAATCAATCCCAGTATTTGATTGGTAATTATTTTATCGACCAAAGAAAAGTGGAAAACAAGGTCGGCTTCGTCTTCAATTGAATTTCCCAATGATGTTTCCAATCTACAACTATATCACTTGTACTATACTGATTTCAAACATGGGTGAAGTCCTCAAATTTGATGGTTGGATTATAGCTGCTCATTTCGACTTCTATTCTTATTTGGCACTTTTTTTATCGACCCTAGAAGGATGAAAGAAAAGCCGACAGCAGCAGGAATTAAACTCAGAACATAGAGGTAACTCAAGTAAATACCGAAAAGGATCTTTGTCCGGTAACTCTATCAATTCTTCCAGTCCATCACCTCATCGTTTATACCATATTGCCATCTTAACTTTCGTTTAAATCTCGTCTAGATCTCGTCTAGATCTCATCTCCACTATTAGCTTCTGATCTGATGATAAAATTTACCTGGCAAACAGCCATACCCCTGTGATAAACATAATGCGCTTGTCATAAACGCAATACTTTTAGTACTGTTTTATATTTTCATAAAATATCTAGAATAAATATTTTTATTATTTTACGACTTAAAGTAAAAGTTTTACTGATGATTATTTACTTTTCTTTAGTCTATTTTGGAAGCTATCCAAGCTGTCTCTGATTCTGACACACCAAAACTCAATCGTTGCTTGCGTGAGATTAACGACGTTATATTAAATATGTTGAAAGTGTTTCGCAGAATGCACGGTATGTACAAATAATGATTTCGTTCGATATTTTGAGGAACATAGGCTTCTTACATAAAACAGATCTGTTGTTGTTGTTGCTGTTATTTAGGCTCGTGCTCCTCTGTGATAGATTTAGTCTGGCGCCTTTTGTAAATCAGTCACTCCATTGTGAAGGAATCCTGGAGAGACGATTGGAAAGAAGGCTCTCCCGGTGACGTGGGCTTGGTTGGAGATCCCACTGGACGACTGTGTGAATTCCTCTGTCAAACTAGAAAGCAATGGATATAGGCAAACAGGCTAAAGCACATACATACATATACACTTACACGACGGTTTCCACAAGTTTCTGTCTACCGAATTCATTCACAAAACATTTAGGGCAATACAAAGTAGAGTAGGGATTTACATAAACTTATTTAAACAATAAAATTAACAACAAAAACAATAAGATTAACAGGAAAATTATAGCCAAATCGCTCAAAGGATGAGTCTATCCAGGATTAACCAAAGAACCCATCAGATTCTTGATCATCCGATATTACAGGAAGGCGCCTCTCTCCATGCAGCTGACACAAGCATGGATCTGTCTCTCCTGGTGGCGAGTTGCAGGTCCACCGACTTTTCTTGGTTAATATTTGTTCCTGTAACATCGTACTCTACTCCTTCAGAATAATGCTGATCACCTCCATGTGTTTAATGTCTGGCGCTATTAGAGGCATGTGGAGGCGCAATGGCCCAGTGGTTAGGGCAGCGGACTCGCGGTCGTAGGATCGCGGTTTCGATTCCCAGAGCGGGCTTTGTGAGTATTTATTGAGAGAAAACACCTAAAGTTCCACGAGGCTCCGACAGGGGATGGTGGCGAACCCTGCTGTACTCTTCCACCACAACTTTTTCTCACTCTTACTTCCTGTTTCTGTTGTGCCTGTAATTCAAAGGGTCAGCCTTGTCAAACTGTGTCACGCTGAATCTCCCCCGAGAACTACGTGAAAGGTAAACGTGTCTGTGGAGTGGTCAGCCACTTGCACGTTAACTTCATGAGCAGGCTGTTCCGTTAATCGGATCAACTGGAACCCTCGATGTCGTAACCGACGGAGTGCCAACCACCATTACAGGCATGTCTGCATATGCCGACACACCTTTCCCACGTCTTAGTTGATGCAGGATGTCATTCGAAACCTTTAATTTCCGTGATAGGGGCTTGAGCACTTGCATATAAAGAAAGGGTAGCAGCAGGAAGCTTTCACTGATCGAACGTATGAGCGTGAGCGATTTCGACAAGTGGCCCATATACTCCGACGATCGAGTAGATGCCACTGATTTGTAGAATTACGTTGAACAGCTACAATCGCATTTATGGTGGATCTGGCTATCAGCAGACACCATTATGAATATTATCCACCACCTTCAGTAAGAGCAGGCATTTTCCTCTTCTCGCTGGCTATGGCAAAAGGGCTATATGTAGAGCGACCCAACTTTTGAAGATGGAACCTAAACCAGCTGCTAAGTATTGACGGTCACTCTTATCGAAAGCTAGTAAATGATCCAAAGTGACCAGGGTGTCGCCTTGATCATTTTCTTTACTCACCTTTTGTATGTTGTATCGCTTGAGGTGTAGGTTGTTGTGCATAGATCTGTATGGCGCATATCTATGTGTTACCCATCAAAATATCGATGACAAATGCTAACCTATCGGCTAACACCTTAGTCAATAATGTTGGTGCCTGTCTTTGACAAGGGGTTCAACGTTCATATCTGCGTTTAGATGAGTTACGGACCTAAAGATACCAAAATTATCCCCACCCCTTGTTCGGGTCTTTTATCACTTTTAACATCACATCTCGTTCTGCAGGACTAAGGATTTTCCCGTTCTGCTGCCAGTTGTAGTGGACATCTGTCGAGAGTCCACCGAAAAAGAATGGTATATGAAGATTAAGCTTGCTGGGGGCAGAACATCCATGCCATGGTAGATCATTGAGACAGGCAGTAAAGTCCACCCTCATTTGCGACCTGCCACCTACGCCAAAACTCTTCGACTAAACTCTTCAGGGCAGTGGCTCCAGCATGGCAGCATTCCAAAGAGTGAAACAAATAAAAGAGAAAGAGGGGGAAAAACAGAGAAAGCGAGTGTGAGAGAGAAGGAGAGAGAGACAGAGAGAGTGAGAAAGAGAGAGAGAGAGAAAGAGAGAGAGAAAGAGAGGAAGAGAGAGAGACAGAGACAGAGACACGGAGAGACAGAGACAGAGAGATGGACACAAAAATGAAGACATCAAAAAATAAGAAATAAAAAGCATTTACAGACAGGGGAAGTAATTCTTTAATCGAGGGAGAGAACTCTGTTGTAACTCTAAAAAGCCACTACAGGAATTACTTCCCTTAACAAATTCAAATCTCTTAACATTCACTTGTTTTAGTCTTTTACACTACGGCCATGCTGGGGCACCGCCTTGAAGAATTTTACTCGAACACGTCAACTCCAGTATTTATTCTTTTTTAAAGTTTGGTACTTATTCTATCGGTTTCTCTTGTCGAACCGCTAGTTAGGAGTACGTAAACACACCAACAGCGGTTGTCGAGCAGTGGCAGTGGACACACACACACACACACACACACACACACACGACGGGCTTCTTTCAGTTTCCGTCCACCAAATCACCTCACAAGGCTTTGTTCGTCCCAAGGCTATTGTAGAAGACACCTGCCCACAGTACCACGCTGTGGGACTGAACTCGGTACCATGTGGTTGGGATGCAAAATTTTTAACACATAGTCGAATCTGCGCCTTATTTTTTAAAAATACTTTTCTTA
>NC_069002.1:35791412-35794953 GCF_001194135.2 Octopus bimaculoides | reverse complement strand
TATATATATATATATATATATATATATATATTTGTGTATATCGATATATATATTTGTGTATATCGATATATTCTACATATGTACGTGTGTATGCATGTTTGTTCATAGTAGTTTGTCTCCACTGTTTGACGACGAGGATTCAGCTATTCTATCAACTAAAATTCATTTGCCCTTGAGCAACCAGTAAGAGGTTTAATATTTTACAAGCAATCCCTACCAACGCACACATGCATTCTCAACGCTATTTTCATGCATAACTGCTGTGATACAGCCGTGTGATAAAAACTCTATGGTTCCAATTAGAAGGAACAATCCATTTGGCCATACTGTGCCCACACACAAACACATATGTTCGTATGTAAAAATAAATGTAAAAATGTCAAGTCCCAACGCCTAAAGCCTATGTCTCATTTTCTATTTCTTACAAGAATAGATGGGGTACGGAAGGAAATTCCCTACCAGAAGGATTGATATACGAGGGAATAGATGATAAACCAAAGAAGGTAACTTATTAATTCTATAATGTGTAGAATATTGTGGAGTAGAACATGGGAAGGACAGGAAGAGCCAGAATTGGAGAAACAGTGATTAAGACAAATATATGTGCTTATGTAGGAGTATAAATGAGTGTATATGAATGCATGTTATACATACATACATGGAAACACACACACATACACATACACACATATTATAATGGGGGTGGCCGGTTTATGGGGTTACCCTGGGTTTCCCGTTCATGAGGGGTTTGGCCTTACGGTGTATCGTCAGACTCCATAAAAATATTTATATTATAAAAATATTTAGTATACCTCATAGTATATTGTGTTTGCATAACGATGTACCACGTACCTACAAGTCTTTAATGTTTACATACGAACCTCAGGAATGTGTCTAATATGTAAATTGGTATGTCCAATAACTTACCACCGATGTGTGCGGTGGCTATATAAGCAATGTGTTCGGAGGCACACATTGTGGGTTAGATGAGTGCTGAAGAAGCGGCAACAACCCCCGAAATATGGCATATACACTCATCACCCACTTATGTCTTCGATCACATTGTCTGTTAACATCCGACGTCTCGATACGAAACGTTGTAGCAAGAATCAGTGCTGGCTCTACGTTCTAAGACGTTTAGTACACGACATAGTATATTGTGTTTGCATAACGAAGTACCACGTATCTACATTTCTTTAATATTTAAAATGTTTCCTTATAAAGCCTACAGTAGTCAATGAATTTAATATAAGTTATTTTTAAAATACAACTTCTTTCTTTTGTCTCGTCTAAAAGTTAGTTGGCGGTAGTGCGGCTCAGAGTTCCATTCTGCAGACATTGGACGCTTTCTTGGAAATAAAACATAACAAAGGCAAGGAAATTAATATAAATTTCTATTTTTACTTAATAACACACATACACACACACTCTCTGTTTTCCCCTCCTCTCTCTCTTACTCTGTCTCTTCTCCCTCCCACTCTCACTCACACATACACGTACGATTACAAAAACAAGCACCTATACGTATACATATGCATATACACTTATACAAATATATACAGATATATATACGTTCATTCATTAATGCATGTATACATTCATTAACCTTTTGGTATTCAAATCGGCCACATCAGGTCCCAAAACAACTTACAGAGACACATGCATACTTACAAAACAATTTACATCGATGCATACATAAATACACATACATATTTGCACGCACATATACATACATTGTTCACAAATGTAATGTAATCTAAAATATAAAATAAGATAAATCGTACCTATTGAAACAATTGTATTAAACTGTGGGAAAGTAAACGTTATCAATATTTTGGGCATAGGCGCTTTTTCAAAACAAAGTTGAGAGAAACTAAGCGAGGGAGCAGAAATGTATTGTTTCAGTGCTCCTACCAGTTTGTTGTTTCAAAGTGTTTTGGACGGGATAATGTTAGATTTCCACTATTTCTTTGTCTTTTATTTCTGTACAGACAAACAGATGTTTTTAGACGAGATGAAAGGATATATGCCAAAGCCTCATCGAGATTTCATTGACGCAATAAAAAAATCACCAAAGGTTCGAAACTACGGTAAGACATTTTGTATAGTTTGATCTAATCACGTGGTTTACGTCAGAAGAGAAATAACAAGGATTGATCTGCTATCCTCTTCGTAAATCAATAGAGCTCTTGACATAATGTATCGACTTTAACTCCTGCTGAGATCAATTTTGCTTTCATTTTAATCGGGGTTAGGTGGGGAGAATAAAATAAAGTACCAGTCATCTACTGGGGTAAGTATATTAATAGGTTATTTCATTATTTCTTATTAGACGGCGAGTGGGCAAAATAGCCACGGCGGCGGACAAATTTCTTAGTGACATTTCTTCCGGCTTTTCGTTTCGAGTTCAAATGCGGCCGACGTCATCCTTACCTTTTATCCTTTTGCAGTGGATAACATACGAGTCCCTTTTGGTATACGACCTTTTAAGTATAAGAACCTCATCACTAATCTGCATTCAACTGCCTCTAAATATCTCGTTCTTGGTCTACTCCTATATCTCCTACCAGTTGGTTTTGACTAGAAGAATCCATCTAACGATTCTTTTCCGAGCCATTCTCATCACCTTTCCGTAGTACCGGAGCTGTGTCCTCTCAATGCGAAGTGATGGGTTGTCTTAGAGAGACTATGTGATCTCTCTCAGTTACATCTTATTTGTTCATAAGACGTGATTTCAGATCTGGTCTCTGCATTTCTTTGTCTTTCTCATAAGATCACACATTCTCGAAGAATTTCGCAGACCCTCGCAATTCCTTTTTCCGTGATCTTTGGATCCCGCCTAATTTATGGCCTCATAACACTTCTTTATTTATCGATGACTGTTTACCAATTCTGATTTCACTTCAAAGACCGCAGTCTAATGACTGAAATGTGTAAAAAGTAATAAAGTTTAAAAAATGATTTTTCGCGTTACGTCGTGTTTCAAGTTAACTCGCATGACTCGGAACCAGTGACCGGCATAAGTTGGGGATATGCCTGGATGTGGTCTGTGCGGCAGTTGTACAAAGAAACAAGATATTTGTATTGAATAATTTACAGTCTCTGTCTACATTTCCAGTACTTCAAAGCAACCAACAAGAACTTATAGAGAACTACAACACATGCGTACAAAATATAGAGAAGTTTCGTTCATATCACATGACAATTGTTACGAAGTAAGTGAAAATAACTACTTATGTAATACATATTAATTAATTAATTAAATTCTTAATCGATTTAATTCATTTTTATGTGATACCTCATTGGTGAACAATGGTTAAAAGGAAGGGGTCAAATGGAAGATAAAATGAAGGGGTAGTTTTTGTTATTCGGTGCGACGTTCATTCGTTCCGAGGCCACCAGTTGTTCGCCAATGTACATGAACTAATACCCGTATACATATATACATACATACATACATACATACATACATACATACATGCATACATATATATATATACATAAATGCATACATACATACATACATACATACATATACATA
>NC_069002.1:35790293-35791195 GCF_001194135.2 Octopus bimaculoides | reverse complement strand
ATATATATATATATATATATATATATATATATATATATATATATATATATATACATATAGATAGATATATACATAAGTGATATATATACATACACCCCCCCCCACATATATATGTATATATATGGATGCATATACATATATGTATATACACATGTACTATATACCCATACACACCTACCTACCTACCTACCTACCTACCTACCTACCTACCTACCTACCTACTCACCTACCCACCTACCTGCCTACCTACCCACCTACCTGCCAACCAATATACATATCTCCCTGCCTCTGCCTGTCTTCTGTATGTCGATACATATGTCTGTGCTTCCATAACATAAAGCCGACGTAAATTTTAAATCTTTTAAAAAATTTACAAATTATAATAATACATTTTTTGATTGATGACAATGAAATAAATGCATCAAGCTTCCAAAGGCTCTTTTCATCTTAATACTTTCTTACACAGAACTAAATGTATAAAAATTTCAAATTTCAAATTTCAAATTGCACAAAGACCTTACAATAACCTTTTATAATGACTTTAAAATATACAAACCTACATACATAAACACACACACACACGTGCGCGCACCGCACACATGCTCACACATATACATATGCATATTTACACACATACGCACATATACATGCAAATGTATGTGTGCACGTGTGTTTATATATATGTAAGTATATATATACATACACACACACACACATATGTCTATCTATAACTTTATAGATACATATATATTTTTATTTTTCCAAATAGGCATACACATTATCTATCTATCTATCTATCTATCTATCTATCTATCTATCTATACAGATTTGCGTGTATATATATACATATATATACATATATATACATATATATACATATATATACATATATATATATATAT
>NC_069002.1:35789300-35790030 GCF_001194135.2 Octopus bimaculoides | reverse complement strand
ATATACATTTATATATATATATTTATATATATATATTATAGATGTTCATGATGCGCGCGGTAATCTACATGGCTATATGCAAAAACGTGAAGTCGCAACTATGATTACAGAAATGAAGTGTACAACAACAACAACAACAACAACAACAACAATGCGTTTAAGTATCAATAATTAGAACAATAATATAAATAATGTTATTCGGAATGATAAATGATAATGTTTTGTATTATCATAAGAAAGATAATTTCCTTATTTGCCAAAAACGTGACGGATGAGGTAGAACACAGAAATATATTCATTTCACTGTTTTGTTCTACATGCGCACATACCTGAAAGCATGAATCCGCACAAAGACACACGCACTAACACACACACACATGATAATATCAAATAGTGGGAATTAGTGCTCAGCATCTCATTTGGTGGGTATTCTCTACTTGTAGATTTAGAATGTTACCAATGGTTTCATGTGGAAAAATTCGCAATGCTTCAGACGTTCCACTTAAGAGTATTAACAATCTCAAACTTCCATTAGTGTATGTATTGTTTTATTAACTAATTATTATAACATAGGATACTTCGAGCTTTGTGGCATGATAAGGTAATCATCAGACCTGTAGGTCTTTATTTAGCACAGAACTTATAATCGAGCATACGAGCTTGAAGAGTGACATATCAAGGAATAATCTGAAGTTAGTATTATTCTCTCTCTCTCTCTCTCTCTCTCTCT
>NC_069002.1:35788657-35789290 GCF_001194135.2 Octopus bimaculoides | reverse complement strand
CACACACACACACACACATATATATATATATATATATATACACAGAAACACACTCATACACAGAGGAACGTATGAGCATGTATGTGCATTTGTGTGTGCGTGTGTCGATATAGTTGTATGTTTGAAATCGCATAGTTCCACCCTCCCCCTCTCTCTTTCTCGACATATCTGTCTATCTCTGCCAGTTATTATCTAGGTATGTTTGTAAAGAAGTTTGCCTGCCTCATAAGCTGTATGTATGTATGTATGTATGTATGTATGTATGTATGTATGTATGGATTTAAATATGTATGTGTGTATATATGTATGTATGTATGTATGTGTGTGTGTATGTATGTATGTATGTATGTATGAATGAATGAATGGAAGTATGTATGAACGAATTTATGTATATATGTATGTAAATATGTATATGTGTATATATGTATGTGTGTATAAATGTACGTATTTACGCATGTACGTACGTGTGTATGTATGAATGTATGTATAGCTGTATATATGTATGTAAATATGTATGTGCGTATATATGTATGTATGTATGTATGTATGTATGTATGTATACAGGTATGTAGATATGTATGCATGTATATATGTATGCAAATATATATGTATGTATATATGTATATGTGTATA
>NC_069002.1:35786426-35788464 GCF_001194135.2 Octopus bimaculoides | reverse complement strand
ATATGTATGTGTGTATATATGTATGTATGTATGTATGTGTGTGTGTATGTATGTATGTATGTATGTATGAATGAATGAATGGAAGTATGTATGAACGAATTTATGTATATATGTATGTAAATATGTATATGTGTATCTATGTACGTATTTTCGTACGTACGTATGTATGTATGTATGAATGAATGTAAGCATGTATGTATATATGCATTTAAATATGTATGTGTGCATATATGGATGTATGTATATATGTATGTGTGTATATATGTACGTACGTACGTATTTTTGTATGTACGTATGTATGTATGTATGTATGTAAATATGTGTGTGTGTGTATATATATATATGGATGTATGTATATATGTATGTAAATATGTATGCATGTATGTATATATGTATGTATGTGTCTGCTTGCCTGTCTGCTTGTCAGTCTGTCGGTCTGTCTGTCGGGCTGTCTGTATAGGATTGCTATTGCCGCGGTCACGCACATTACTATGTCATTCTCTCTAGACCGACTTTCTCATCTCTATCCACTTTGTGAAATTCTGAAAGGTCACGCGACGTCTGTCGGTGGCGGTGGTGGTCGGGTAGGCGGCATGGTGGATTTTGGCCGGGTATTGAGGTGCTGAGGATGGCGGTGGTGACAACTCTCATGGTTATTGTCTTGAAGTTGATGGTGATCATAATGATGACGGTAGTGATGATGGTGATGGTGGCGGTGATGATGATGATGATGATGATGAGTGCATTGATGTTGATGATGATGATGATGATAACAGTAGTGGTAGTGATAATGATGATGATGGTGACGACGACGATGATGATATTGTTGATGACGATGATGATGATGATGATGATGATGATGACGACGACGATGATATTGTTGATGACGGTGATGATGATGATGATGATGATGATGATGTTAATGATGTTGATTATGATGATGATGACGACGACGACGATGATGATGATGATGAGTGCATTGATGATGTTGATGATGATGATAATGATGATGATGATGATGATGATGTTAATGATGATGATGATGATGATGATGATGATGATGATGTTAATGATGATGGTGATGGTTGTGGCGGTGTTGATGTTGATGATGATGATGACGACAACGATGCTGGTATTGTTGATGACGATGATGATGATGATGCTGGTGGTGGTTGGTGTTTATGGTGGTAGAGGTGGTGTAGTGACTCTAGTAGAACGAATTTAGTGGGGGCGGTCGCTGGGGTTGTAGTGTGTGTGTGTGTGTGGGGGGCATTTTTAATGGAAATAGCGGGGGTTAGTTTTGGTGCTGGTGGTGGTGGTGGGGACGCTGGGTGTTTTGGCGCAGGTGATCGTTCTGTTGATCATGGGGATAGCGTTCAAGTCTATTGTTGCTGTTGACGACGACGACGACGACGATGATGATGATGATTATGATGATGATAGAGTTGGTGCTGGTGGTATTCCAGGAAAAATCAGTGTTCCATCATTACCAGCATTACTACTACTACTACTACTACTACTACTACTACTACTACTACTACTACTACTACTACTACTACTATCACCTCCACCACCACTCCCGAATTCGGACAAATACACAGAAAACAACGTACAACGGTCATAGTAAACATGCATCGTAAAAAGAGCCAATGAGAATGTATACACAATATAGACCCTCATTTAGTTAAAATAATGAAAACAGTCCATTGAACTTGGCTTGACGAGTTGCAGCCAGTTTATCTAACGTAGAAGATGTAAAGTTTTGCTGTCACTTACTCTTTTCTCTTCTTTCAACTTAACGTCTGAAGAAGGGTTTTATCCGAAACGTCGGATTTTTCACCACTCTCTCTTACGGCAAGCTCATTATACTCTTTTTATCGATCTTACTAACTAATGCAAGTCTTGCCGACGCAGACTAACACCACCCTCTTTGGAGTCTTTTGATCACTCTGACCATACATTCATATACACATACATACATACTCACATACATACACATATATATGTATGTATGCATATATATATATATATATATATA
>NC_069002.1:35784515-35785872 GCF_001194135.2 Octopus bimaculoides | reverse complement strand
AAGACGTTGATTAAATCGACCTTAAAAAAAGATGAGAAGAAATGTCTTCCTTTCCGGTGGTATTCGATCGAAAGCAGACATTTAAGAAACGTAACTATAAGATCATTTGTCATAAAAAGCTTGCTTCTCAACCACATGGTTCTGGGTTCAGTCCCACCGCGTGGCAGCTTGGGCAAGTGTCTTCTACTTTAGCCTCGGGCCGATTAAAACCTCGTGAGTGGATTTGGTAGAGGGAAACTGAAAGAAGCTCGTCGTGTATATATATATATATATATATATATATATATGCGACAGGCTTCTTTCAGTTTCCGTCTACTAAATCCACTTATAAGACTTTGGTAGATCCGAGGCTTTAGAAAAAGATACTTGCCAAAGTTGTCACACAGTGGAACTGAACTCCCAACCATGTGGTTTGAAAGTAAGCTCTTTACCACACAATTTATGCATGTATGTATGTATATATGTATGTATGCATGTATGTACGTATGTGTAGTGCGTATGCATATACACGAGAGGTATGCTAAGCAAAAATTATAGATATATAATTATATAATGAGAAAGAAAGACGGAACGAGAGAGAGAGAGAGAGAGAGAGAGAGAAAGAAAGAATAAAAGATATAGAAGAGGGGGATTGATTAGTTTTTGAATGTCTCACGAGGAAGATTTCACCTAGGTGGTAACAGTGGGAGGAGAGGGAGAGAGAGAAAGGAAGAGAGAGAGAGAGAGAGAGAGAATGAAAGAGAGAAAGTGAGGGAGGGAAATGAAAGAAAACAGCAGCATAAAATAGTCTTAATGTTATGTGCATATGCATATATGCATATGCTTGTATATCTGCATGTATGTGTGTGTATATCTCTGTTGAAGTGTGGATGTATGTAGATGTGGTTATGCATGTGCATCGTGGGAGAGAGAAGCGTTTAAAACACACACACAAACCAATACTCATAAATATTCACACAATATCAGAAACAGATGTATACATATATACACCTGTACGTATACACGCACTCACCTACATGTGTACAACACACTTATAAAGAAGTACACGAATACTTGCACATTCATACACAGCAACATACAGAAACAAATATAAAGATTAAAAAAAAAAAGAAAAAAGAAACACACACGGCTACACAAATAATTACACATGTATATATACACACACGACACACAACTACACACGCACACACACGCCTTACGTACTCAAGATACACATGCAACACACACAAATACACACATATACGCATACCCAATACATACAAACAAATACACACATGTATGTATATATACATATATATGTATATGTAAGTATCTATCTATCTATCTATCTATCTATCTATCTTTTTATCTATATCTA
>NC_069002.1:35780508-35783008 GCF_001194135.2 Octopus bimaculoides | reverse complement strand
ATCTATCTATCTGTCTGTCTATATACCTATGTTTGTTTCTTTCTATTTCAGGTATGTAGTCAACGCTTCGTCTAGAGGCAGGAGAGAAGAGACATTTGAGAAGCTAGCAAAACGAGGTACAGGTGGAACATGTAAGTTTATGTATCTGTTTCTTAGTGACATTCATAGGAATGGTATACTAGTTAACTATTAGGTCCGAGGTTCAATCGTACTGTGCAGACAAAGTCGGCATTTTATAGTATAATCTCGAGTTAAGATCATTAGCATTAGGAAAAAGCAAAGACGTGTCGAAAGAACAAACAAGAGTGTATTTGATTCACGCGTAGGAAAGATTGAAGACGTTCTTAACGTTTCGATTTTACGTCTATCTTTTCTATAGAAAGGATAGATGAGGAGAAAAACATATGATGAAAAAATATGTTGAAAATGTATGTGTATATATATATATATATATATATATATATATATATATATATATATATATATATATATATATAGATATATATATATATAATATATGTATATGCATGTAGATAGACAGATATGTATATATAATCAATGTATATATATTTATATATATATATATATATAGCTATCAAAAACACAGTGTTTCGTTTGCAACCATAATATACTACGAAGTATATTGGTATATTAAAAGTTTATTATTCAATACTGTGTCTTACATTTATATCAGCTGTAGAGATAAACCTTCTCCCTCTCTCTCTATCTGTCTATATATATATATGTGTATGTGTGTGAGTGCGTGTGTGCATATAAATATATATCGTCACATACATTCATGTATGCTTACATACATAGTCACACACACAAGCACGCACGCACTCACACATACACACGCACACATATACATGGCTTTCACCGAATTTATCTTTCCTATTCAAGTTTATGTGACGCAGTTTAAAAGTAAAAATAAATAAATAAATTAATAACACTTTTCAACTCAAGTCGAATCTTTCCCATTTTTTCCAATGAAAACTGAAGGGTTATTTAAAATAAAAACTAACACAAATAAGATACACCTTCCATCAATGTACATTCGCTTCCAAAACTCGTTTATTTCACATAAATCCCTCATGACTCAAAAAAACTTCGTATTCCCATTGACATCTTTTGGATAGATGTACTTTTACCTAGCTTTGAAACTTAACAAATATCTTATGCATAAGGTTGTTATTGTTATTGAGCTTCTTCTTCTTCGTCGTCTCTCTCATCATCATCGTCATCTTATTTAATTATGTATTTCAATTTAATGCCATTTTTGCCACTATCCGCTGTAGGCTGAGCATTTACAATTCTCTAACTCATAAATCAATTTATGCATACAAAATAATATAAATTATGTATGTAACAAAATTTAAAATTTGTAAGGCATGTGATCACTATGTGTGTATGTATGTATGTATGTATGTATGTATGCATGTACGTACGTATGTATGCATGCATGTATGTATGTACGATGTATGCATGTATGTATGTATCTACGTATGTATGTATGCATGTATCCATGTATGCATGTATGTATGTATATATGTATGTATGTACGTACGTACACGTTTAAATATGTACATCTGATTATAAATATATAAATATACATAAATGTATATATATATATATATATATATATATATATATATATATATACATATATATACATACATGTTTGTATGAATGTATGTATGTTAAAAATACTTTCTATATTTCTATGCAACTAACATACGTATACAATTATTAATGTTATTAACACACACATACACACACACACAAAGGTACACCCACACTCACACGTATATACATATATATATGCGTATATATAATACATATGTACAGAATATCCAATGCATACATATGTACACACACCTACAATATATACGTGTGTCAGTGTGTGCCCTGTGTGGATATCTGTTTATTTGTATTATCGTCCTTGTTTAACACCATTCATATCCACATTGTTTTCTATCGAATAAAATATATATTATCAATTTGTCTATTCCTATTTTAAACCTGATATTTTAAAGTCAGAGTTTCAATTGTTTACTGATGATCGCAGTTAAACTTATTAGTCCCCAAATTATCCCTGTTTTAATTATTACGCTGTGTATTTTAATTTATGTGTTTCTTTATAAGTGTTTATGTATACGTAAGTATACATCATAGAAAATATATTTACGGTTTCATATCACATTGAAAGGTTCTTCAACCACTTCATTTATATTACTCTTAACTTTTGGTATTTGCTGTAAATATATGAATAGATGTTTGAAAAATTAAATAAATAAATGAGGCTATGGTGAGTTCTGCTTTTGGAGTGGGTTTTCATATCGTGTCCTTCATAGGGTCTGTGCGACGAGAAAAAGATGTCCCTCCCTTCTCTCTTTTTCTCTTCCTCTCCCACACTTTCACTAACACACACAGGCACAGACATAAACACACACACACACACACACACACACACACACACACACACACACACACACACACA
>NC_069002.1:35778722-35780431 GCF_001194135.2 Octopus bimaculoides | reverse complement strand
CACACACGCACGCACACACACAAACGCATACACATAGACACACACAGCTGCTCAGATGGTTTGTTTATAGTGATCAAATGTGTGTGCTGGACATTACCTCACTGTCTCCATCAAATCAACGTTGATGCACTGTGTGCCACGTGTCAGGGGTCGAAGTGATCTGTGTGCCACTGTGTGCCACGCGTCAGGGGTCAAAGTGATCTGTGTGCCACGTGTCAGGGGTCGAAGTGATCTGTGTGCCACTGTGTGCCACGCGTCAGGGGTCGAAGTGATCTGTGTGCCACTGTGTGCCACGCGTCAGGAGTCGAAGTGATCGCAGAGTAGCGTGAGATGAAGTGCTTTGCTCAAGGATACAACGCACCACCCGGTCTACGAATTGAAACCACGATCTTGCGATCATGAGTGAAATACAATAACCTCACCCCTTAAACCATGCGTCCTCTCTCAAATAACAACAACAACAACAACAACAATAATAATCCTTTCTACTATAGGCACAAGGCCTGAAATTACATCGACCCCAGTGTTTCACTGGTTCTTAATTCATCAACCCCGAACTATGAAAGGCAAAGTCGATCACGGTGGCATTTGAATTCAGAAAATGAAGACGGACGAAATGCCGCTTAGCAATACGTCCGGCGTACTAATGATGATGATGATGATGAACAGTATAGTTTTATTTCATGTGTGGTTACATACTAGTGCAAGTAACGAACATTTGGTTTATTAATGCTTTTCATTTTTTTTCATTTTTTAAATTTTATCTGTGTACCAACAACCAACTAACCACCACCAATATCACCACTGCTACTACCACTGCTACCCCCACCGCCACTGCCGCCGCCACCGATACCTCCACCGTTTGCTACTCCGTCTGCTGCCGATCATCTTTTTTTCTCCACCTTCCTCATCGTCCGGATGACAGCTCTCATACCATTTCTGAAAGATATTCGACATA
Source organism: Octopus bimaculoides (assembly GCF_001194135.2). NCBI lineage: Eukaryota > Metazoa > Mollusca > Cephalopoda > Octopoda > Octopodidae > Octopus > Octopus bimaculoides. Next base: position 35,779,473 of record NC_069002.1, on the reverse strand, counting down.
CTACTAAAGAATCGAGGATTGAAGTTGCACCGAATGGTCCAGCAAAATAGACAAAAGCAGTCCTGTTTACCGTTTAAAGTTCCCTTTGAAAAATAAAATAACCAAACCACCTAACGAACGTTGTTTAACATATTTTTACCAAAACATTTTCACACACACATACACACAGATATATACATTGTAAACAAACAACGACAGATAAAAAACGTATACAGATGGTCCCTAATTCTTCATCAGTTATCAGCCAAAATGGTAATACTCAGTTTTGCACCATTAATGATAAAACTGAGGGCTTCCCAGGTTGGCGGTACTTGCGAAAGACGCAGAGAATCGGGCCTTAAGCAAACGAAACGACACAGGCAAACATGCGAAAGTAGAGAAAAAAATGTAATTTAAGACAATGGACGAAAACAAAACGAGTAAAATACAGCCTTAGGGCCAAAAGACAAGAATGGTAGGTAACGCTTAGAAGAAATCCTGAAGGATATAGACAACAGCATATAGCAAGACAGACAAAAATTTTTTTCGACCGAATCGCTGGGCGGCCGGGCTGAGAAAGAGAGAGAATGAAGGAAGACTGGTAGGGAGAGAGGGAGAAATGACGGGGGAAAGGGAGAGGAGAAGGACTACAAATACAAGTGAGAGGGCGAGAGAGAGAGAAAAAGGGGAAAGTGGACAAGCTAGAAATAGAAGTAACAAAGCGAGTGAGAAAAGGAGAAGGAGTAGGGTCACACAGAATATCTATATAAAC
>NC_069002.1:35775796-35777456 GCF_001194135.2 Octopus bimaculoides | reverse complement strand
ACACACACACACACACACACACACACACACACACACACACACACACACACACATACACACACACACACAAACACACACACGCGTATATTCACTCATATCTATATTCTATATTTCATAGACATATCTTATTACATATTGATATTTGATATGTATATATGCATACATGTATATATGTGTTAGCATATATCTACGTATGTATATATATATATATATATATATATATATATATGTGTGTGTGTGTGTGTGTGTGTGTGTGTGTGTGTGAGTATATATATGCATGTATATACATATATACACGTTTATATACATTTATATGTATATGTATGTATATATGTACACTTATAATTTACTTTGTACCTTGTCACATATCACAGTAAATATAATATATACGTGAATATATGTTATATTTGCTGTAACCTATGAACATACAGATACACATTTACATGCATATACCAGACACTCACAATATACAAAACCCGCATTCACTGAGTGTATAGAACATGTTAAAGTTGTATGGTAAGAAAATAAATTATTATTAATCTCTGGAACCGTTTACTGCGTCATAGAAGGCTACATTCCCAGCTTTCGGTCTTTCAATGTTTTGAAACATTTCGAGAACATTTATTATTTATAGAGTTGCAAATATGCTAGCTCAGACGGTATAAGGAAAATACTTCCCTTTTATTCAACGTTCTTTTTTTAAGCGTCTATTGTCATAATAGCCGATGAGAATGCATCGTAGCTCTTAGCTCCGGCATTTGAAACTCTGATTCCTATTATGACAACTTACTGATTGTCCTAAACTAAACACGCACACACGCACACACATATATATATATATATGTATGTGGGGTGTGCGGGTGTATATAATTCGGTGATCAGTGTGTAGGAAGTTTGTAAGTTTCAAACAGTAGGCGCCTGGTATAGAGAACAAAAAGTGAATAATATAAGATAAGATACAATAACTTAGTTTTTCCCATATCGAAGTTGGGGAAAAATTCGACAACCTGATAGTTTTTATATACTTCACTGTTAGCAACAAATGCTGCTAAAAATGAGAATAAAAAATCTAAACTGAGGAAGAGAACAGGTAAAAATGTATGCTGCAAGAGAACAAAAAGTGGACAGTATACAATAAGATTCAATAACATTTATCGGCATCAAGAGTTACATACTTATTCCCAAATCGGTAAGTTTCATTACAGGCTTTTCTATTCAGTTGCGCTCACCATTGTGATGTGATTGACTTAAAATTCTGTGCGACAAAGCACCTTTAATTCTATCGCTGACAGACGAGGACCGTCTGATATGCTCACCGGAACTGCCAAGTCACGGGATTTCACCCTGCTATGAGTTCCTCAGAGACAGGTATCCAGTGGCGACAAAACAGCCGAATCATCCCGTCAACGATATACATAGAACACCAGTGTCTGTTGGTGCACTGGTGCCGCAAATAGCCAAAATAATTAATAACGACAGAAGCAATATCAACGCCAAAAGGCTTTTATGCACTACGGTTTCATATGAGGGATCCTCGCTAGATAAATATCGCTGTATTCTATGTTCTAACACAATCTCCACATTAAGCTGAAGATCATTTTATGTGTGTGTGTGATTTTGTGTGCATATATATATATATATATATATATATATATATATA
>NC_069002.1:35774061-35775334 GCF_001194135.2 Octopus bimaculoides | reverse complement strand
ATATATATATGTCGCACCAGTGACTCAAACGCTGAAAGTTTCGAGCATGCCACATAGCAAATATTTAATATTTCTACTGAGTTCTAATCATCCCGTTTGATCCCACTCTCCCTCTCTGTCTCCTCCCTGTATGAATGTGTGCGCATGTGTGTGCGTGTGTGTGTGTGTGTGTGTGTGTGCGTGCGTGCGTGTGTGTGTATGTGTGTGAGTGTGCATGCGCGCGCACACGTTTAACTTCACAAGCGACGAGTGTTCTAGTTGATCCGTCGTCGGAGTAACCTGTTCGTGAAATTAACGTGCATGTGGTTGAGCACTCCAAAGTTACATGTACCCTTAACGCAGTTCTTAGGGAGATTCAGCGTAACACAGAGTGTGACAAGGATGGCCCTTTGAATTACAGGTACTACGCATTTTTACCAGCTGAGTGAACTGGAGCAACGTGTAATAAAGTGTCTTGCTCAAGGACACTAACGCGTCGCCGGAAATTGAACTCACGATCGTAAGGTCGTGAAGCGAATAGCCTAACCGCCAAGCCACGCGGCTTCACAGTCTTACAAGTACGGAAGTGATTATGGCACATGCCAACGACACCTGACGGTGATATACTCTGTACGAAGTCTTATCAGTACAGCCACAGCGATACAAATAGCAAAAAAAATTGTGTCTCATTATTTTTCAACCAAATACTCAGAAAATATAAACACATACCACAAGGCATTTTATCCGACGCTATATAACTTCTCTTTCAATCCGTCGCTTTAGGGGGAAAACAAATAATAAAACAGAAAGATAAAATAAAGCAAAGATTGATAAGAAAAACAAAACAACCCGAACAGCGAGTGTATGGAATCAGTGAGTGTGTGTAGAGAGCGACCAGATGGGTTGTTGGACATCATAAAATGTCTGCAATAACCATTATTTAGAATCAAAACGGAAAGTAAGATGGCTTTGAATCCACTGGTCGTATTTATTTGTTCAAGAACTTTGGAGTAGGTTCTATTATAGCTTGAAGCCAATAATATTTAGGATTGTAAACACCATATACAAAACATGATTACATTGCTTCAGAAGAATTCATTGAGAAATATTGCGGTGAAATATACACATGTAGACGATGCTCACACATAGGACAATCCAAGTAAGCAGACACGTAAGTTACGGAGATGAAGTGATATAAACACACACACACATACACACACACACACACGCACACACACATACACACGTGTATATATATATATATATATATATATATATATATATATATATATAT
>NC_069002.1:35772758-35773526 GCF_001194135.2 Octopus bimaculoides | reverse complement strand
TATATATATATATATACGTATATATATATATATATATATGTATATATATGTCTACCCATCTATAATATATGCGCAGATGTGTAACTATCCCCATACGCACCTGTGCTTGTGTGAGTGTGTGTGAGTGCTTGTGTGTCTGTGCATCATTGCGCGCACGCGAACGTCTGGAAATGGAAGTGTATTTATTTGTCTGTTTACTTATTTGTTTAAGCGTGTGTGAATGTGTGTATGCACGTGTGTGTGTGTGAGTGTGTGTGTGTGTTTGTATGCGCGTGTGTACACACTAACGTATATACAATCCTTGGAACTTTATAAATATGGTGAATATTGGTGCCAGTGATCGAAAGATCGCACGCGACTGTCTGGAGGAAAATCATTATATACATAGATATGTATGTGCATATACGTATATATATATATGTATATATACATATACTTACATGCATACACACACACAAAAATGCACACACACACACACACATATATACATGCATATATGCGTGTTTGTGTTTGTATATATATATATATATATAAATATACACGTACATATGTGCGTGAGTGTGTGTATATATTTACACACACATACAAAAATACACATACAGATACTTACATAGATATGTGTATAAATGAATATATACATATGAAACCACACACACACTCACACACACACACACACACACACACACACACATATATATATAGTATGTATGCATGTACGTACGTATATATGTATGTATGTATGTATGTATGTATGTATGTATGTATATA
>NC_069002.1:35769544-35772632 GCF_001194135.2 Octopus bimaculoides | reverse complement strand
TATATATATATATATATATATATATATATATATATGCATATGCCTATATGTGTATTTACACAGGTCGAGACAAAGACACGCAATGTTTGCACTTAATAAAAGTCATGCAAATATATCTATTCAGTTTTGTTAATGAAAAGTGTTCAAAATATTAAGTAGCTTTTATGGTGATTAGACGTCGGCCGGACTACTTAAGTAAACAGAGAAATGTAGTTCATAATGGCTTCTTTAGAAACGGAGGAAGCAGGTCAGTAGCTCTAATCATAAGTGGGCTTGTATAGCTTCGTCTTGACGTCTGTTGAAGTATTGCGATAGCCATATCACTTAAGTTTGTGTGTGAATGTATTAATACGCACATACATATATACATACATATTGTAATAGCTATATCGTATATGTTGTGTGTGTTTATGGGATTGATATTGCTATATTGATATACATCTATGTGTTATGTATGTGTGTGTGTGTGTTTGTGCGTGTATAAATATATGTATACACATACGCACATACTTAAGTGAGGTGTCCCTCTATATGCATATATATTTATGTATATGTATGTGTATCCATTTATCCATCCGTCAATATATATATATATATACACGCACTTATATACACATATATACATAATGCTATTGACAGCTATAAACGCATATTAAAGTGATATGTCTCTGTGTGTATATCTATGTGAGTGTGTAATATATATATATATATGTATGTATGTATACATATAAATATGTGTGTGTATTGACAGCTATAAACACATATTTAAGTTATGTGTGTGTGTGTGTGTGTGTGTGTGTGTATGTATATATATATATATATATATATATATATATATATATATATATACACATACATATACATACATACATACATACATACATACACACACACATATATATATATATATATATATATATATATACACATATGCCCCACACACACACACACATACTGATAATCCTGCCAACTGAATGACCAAGAGACAGAGAAAGCTAGTAGGAAAGAAGGTGAGAAGCTGGCAGAGGCAGCGAAAGAATGAATGAAGGAGAGCGAATGACTGCGATGGTATGTAATTAACTGTCTGTGGAATGAAAGAGGTGAATATGTAATCCGGAAAACTTCATCTGATCGGCATTTTGCTTCTAAGTGAACGGACAATAGAAAGAAAGAGGAAGAGAAAAAGCGGATGAGAGAATATAAATATGTAATCCGGAGTGTCTTGATGTGATAAGGTTGGTGTTTTTCTCTCTTCATGTATCGATGACACACGAAAATGTTGGCTGTTGTGTGGATTAGAAGTAAACGAGGTTAAATTCTTATGGCTTTAAAACCCAGATTATGTCCCACCGGAAGAATTCGGTAATGCTATGCCACGTGGAGGCGTTGGTGTTGGTGTTGGCATTGGCGGTGGCGGTGCGTTGGCGGATTTAATTCCTCTTTCAAAGAGCATCACCAAACATTCACACGTCCACATAGACACACATATACAGACAGTGATAGACACATGTACAAATACACATGTATACAAATATAAATGCATACGACATATACTTGTACATATACACATCTACAGTAATCCCTCGCTATATCGCGGTTCACCTATCGCGGTTCACCTACCGCAGTTCATTTATCGCGGTTCACCTATCGCGGTTCACCTATCGCGGTTCACCTATCGCGGTTCACCTATGGCAGTTCACCTATCCCGGTTCAACTATCGCGGTTCACCTATGGCAGTTCACCTATCGAGGTTCACCTATCGCGGTTTATTATTTAAGCCTACGTCGATCCTCCGTGGTGTTTTACATTTATAATAAAATAAATATATACAAATTATAAAAATAAAAAAAAAATAATATACAGTACAGTACTGTTTCTAATTCGCGGATTTTCACCCATCGCGGGGGCCGCAACACCCGCGGTACTTATACGAGGTGGTGCTAAAAAGTTCCTGGCTTTAGATAAAAGAAAATACAGGAGGATCAGTTAATTATGATTTTACTCAATATGTTCCCCTCTCAGATTCACACCCTTATTGCAGTGGCCCTTCAGTTTTTCTAAGCCCTCTCAAAGAACTTAGAAGTTTGGATCCCTTTCGCAATACCCTTAAAGACAGGAACTTTCCAGCACCCCACCTACGCAAGCATATGTACACAGATGCATACACACCCGTCGTATATATATATATATATATGTATGTGTGTGTGTCTGTGTTTGTTCCCCTACCATCGCTTGACAACCGATGTTGGTGTGTTTACGTCCCCGTAAATTAGCGTTTCGGCAAAAGACACCGACAGAATAAGTACTAGGCTTACAAAGAATAAGTCCCGGGTTCGATTTCTTCGACTAAAACCCATCACGATGGTACTCCAGCATGGCTGAAACAGGTAAAAAGATTAAAGGTGCAATAAAATAGAAGACGATAGTTTACGTCGTATGGTATTAACAAACCTGTTATTTGTCTACATTAGTGAAATATCTGGCACTGTCCACTTGGAGTTATGTCTCTTAGCTCTTATTGTTTATACAACTAAACCGGGAGTCAGATAACTGAAATAACGATTGCAGAGGATTCTGTGCGAAAGTTGAATTTGTGTCTACGAATTAGTCTCGTAAAATAGTTCGTGTCAAAGTTTTCTATTAATGCGCTCAAGATAGATTATCGATAGTCTGTGTCCCAAACTCAGCTTTTATACTTAAATAAGTAAACGTGAAAACAAGAAGGAAGAGAAAATAAGCCATAGATGCTCCTGTCTCTCTAAACCGAAAGACAAAAAGTTATAGTATGATCTATTCTCCGTTTATTCCTGAGCTACTATTGTAACCTCCATCAATGTCATTAAATTTGCTGCTGCTGCTGCTACTACTACTGTCGCAATATGTGCAGTAATTTTCTATCAAAAATTGAGTGTTGTGAAGCGGTTTTCTTTCAACTTTGGTTACTTTTTTTCAACTTTCAGCGTGTGTTGTATATGCATGTGTCTGTACCTGTGTGTGTGTGTGTGTATTTTTATAAATACTTTCATACACACAGATACACACACATATGTATATATATATATATATATATATATATATATATATATAT
>NC_069002.1:35766129-35767318 GCF_001194135.2 Octopus bimaculoides | reverse complement strand
GTTTAAAGGTTGTTGAGTATGAAGAGCTATTTGTAAATGTCGTTTGATCTAAACCTTCCCGATCTAAGTTCAATTCCTCGGGTAATTTATTTCCTGTTATCTATTTATTTTTTGGGGTCGCAGAATTAATAAATCCAAATACAATTTAAAAAATTTAACAATTTAGTTGTTTTCATTTTTCGGATATTTTACACCGCATCTTTGTGCCCTGAGCCAATAAGATGCTGTATACTTGGTGTGAAGTCACGTGGTTTAGTAGTTAAAGGTGTTCACATCACGATTGTAGGGTCGTGAGTTCGATTCCCGGCAACGCGTTGTGTCCTTGAGCAAGACGCTTTATCTCACGCTACTCCTGTCCATTTACCTGGCAAAAATGAGAAATACCTGCAATTCAAAGGGCCGGCCTTGTCACATTCTGTCTCACGTTGACTTTCCCTGAGAATTACGTTAAGGGAACTCGTGTCTGTGGAGTGCTCAGCCACATGCATGTTAATTTCACAAGCAGGCCAAGGCAGCGAGCTGGCAGAATCGTTAGTTGATTGCCTAATTTGAGTTTACATTTTAATTCTTATCCTCTGTCTCGGGTTCGACCCGAGCACTCCTTAAGAAAGGATTATAATATTACAACTGTTTCCAACGAATTTTCAATTGATTAATGGAGACATTACATTATTAGAAAAAAAAAAACAAAAAAAAACACCGTTTTCATCAGGTGAATGCATGAAGCATAATATTTAAAAGCATTCAAAATCCAACGGGATGTGCATCTTCATAATTCTATGACCCCTGCTGGTCGTAAAATCAATTTGTTAGTTCAGTTTGCTTGAATTATAGGAGAAAACACGATGTCATGTGCTGGTGGGAGGGGTAATGAAGATTTATAGCGATGGAGGAAGTTAGAGGATGGGGTAGGAGGGGAGTCAGGTGAAGAACAAGCATCTCGCCCCTACAACGAAGTTAGTTTCTTTTAGCTTTTAATTCTATTCAACAAACGGTTTTGGGTTAAAAACAAAAGGCAAGGTTACCTAGTCATTCAGATGTTTACTTAGTCAAAGGCAAGACAATAAGTCCGAAATTCTACGATGGGGAGGCCTGGGTATGAAACAAGTGTGACTGTATCAATAATTAGATAAATAAAGGAGTATACAATAAATCCCGATCTATTATATATATATATATATATATATAT
>NC_069002.1:35759686-35765641 GCF_001194135.2 Octopus bimaculoides | reverse complement strand
GAGCTTACGATCGTGATGTTGTGAGTTCGAATCCCAGACAGGGCTGCGCGTTGTGCGCTTGGGCAAGACACTTTATTTCATGTTGCTCCAGTTCACTCAGTTGTAGAAATGAGTTGCGACGTCACAGGTGCCAAGCTGTATCGGCCCCTTTGCCTTTCCCTTGGATAACATCGGTGGCGTGGAGAGGGGAGGCCGGTGTGCATGGGCGACTGCTGGTCTTGTGCCTGGGAGAGTAACTTTCTAGGTGCAATCCCATGGTCAGCCATGACCGAAGTGGGTTTCAGCATGGAACACACACACACACACACACACACACACACACACACACACACACACACACACACACACACACACACACACACACACACACACACACACACGTATACATGTTTGTTTGTGTGCATGTATGCATATATGAATGCAGATACAAAGGCTACAGCTTGTCGACGTCATAGAACGAGTTTGTCGTTTACACAAACCGAATTCTTTCCTTCGTGGCCCGGACTTCATTCAAGCCACTGCAATCTTCAGGTGAAAACAGTCACGTTTCAGGTTTCGAACCATTGAAAATACCTTCCTTGTATTTGTTATGGCCCTCTCATCGACTGACTTCTTTCTAATATTTCTGTTACATTAGGACCTTGTTGGTGATTGTCGTCCTTTCATTTACCGCGTCACCGTTTCCTGCATCTTCGCTGTTTTCTTTTTTTATTACCGCATTTCTAGATTCATTTATTCTAAAGTTGTTTTATCGAAATTGTTAATACAGAGTTTCATGTTTGCCAACTCAGTAGCCTCTTTCTCTCTTTGCTTATCTATTGCATAATCACATCGTTTTTTTATAATCTGCAACGTTTTTTTATTATTATTATAGTTATTTCGTTGTATATTGAATTGTTTATCACTTATTGCAACTACTGAACCAATCAGTGATTATGGTAGCAAAGGTGGCGTTGGAGACGTTGGGATTAGTTGAGGTAGAGGAGATAGAAACGAAGGTGGTTTAGCAGTATCGCTTCAGACGATGGTGATGGTGGTGGTAGTAGTAGTTGTTGTGGTTGCCTTGTGGTGGTGGTGGTAAAGACGATAGTAATAACTACGGCAGAGGGTTGCTGTGTTGGTGATGGTGGTGGTTGTATGGCTAGAGACGATTGGTAATGGTTGTGGTGGTGAGTAGTGATGGGGTGGTGGTGGTGGTGGTGGTGTGTCTTTACAGTAGTGGTGATGATGGTCCTGGAAGAAGAGTCTGTGAATCGGTAGGCAGAATTCTTAACAGTTTCATCATAAGAGTTTCTCAGTATGTAATGAAATTACTCTAATTAAATCTGATGTGCATTTTTGATTATCTTAAATGGGAAGCATGTTGGAGTCAAAAATTCATTAAAAGGAAAGCGGGAACTTGGAGCAAAAAAAAAAACAAAATAAAAAAACAAAAAAAAACAAAAAACAAAACAAAACCCCAACAACTTTCTTTATCTTTTAATTATTTTTCAAATCAGACAGTGATGAATCGATAAATAGATTCTGTCTTTTCCGAAAATACTTTCTAAAAGATATCAACACAGTTTTTCTTTCTCCCCCCCCACTCTCTCTCTCTGTTTCTCTCTCACTCTCTCCCTTCTCTCTTTCGCTTCTCTTTTTTTTTTGGGGTTTTGAAAAAAGTTCTTTGGTTCGATTTCTTATTGGTTTCTTGGTTTCTCGGTTTTAGGTCTGACGTGGCAGAAATTTAGAAATATTAACTAGAAAACTTAAAATCTGATAAAAAAACATTCGAAGTTTGTAGGAGACTAATTTCCATTTCTCTTATTGGATCACCCCTTCTACACCCCAGCATCAATTTACTTCACAACATCTTCTCATCATCTTTTCACAATTGAGAAGAAAAAGAGACGATGACGAATAAGAGAAAAAAATGGCGAAGACAGAGAGAACAAAAAAAAAAAAATAAATAAATAAACAGCGAAAAATACGAAAAAGTTCTTTATTTTTAATAATATATTTTTTAAAATGTAATAAAAATAAATCTTCTATTAGACATGAATTTGATTAGTTGAATAATTTAACTATAAAATATAAACTTCAATATATAAATCAATAAATATGTCAGTGAAAGACCATTGCTACTACTACTACTTATATTAATAATAATGACTTCAAGTTTTGGCACTGGGCCAACAGTTTTTAGGGGAGGTGAAGTTAATTACAATCCACACCCAGTGCTTGACTGGTAATTATTTTATCGATGCCGAACAGGTGGAAGGCAAAGTCGACCTCGACAGAATTTGAACTCAGAACGTGAAGATAGACGAAATACTGCTGAGCATTTTGCCCGGCGTGCTAACGGTTCTGTTAGCTCGCCGTCTAAATAATAACAATAATAAAAATGATAATAATGCATTCAAATTTTGGCATAAGGTCAGCAGGAGGAGAGGTTAAGTCGATTACATCGACCCCAATACTCAATCGGTACTTATTTTATCGACCTCAACAGAATAAAGGCAAAGTCGACCTCGGAGGAATTTGAACTAAGAATGTACAGACGGACGAAATGTCGCTAAGCATTCTGCCCGGCGCGCTAACGATTCTGCCAGCTCGCCGCCTTAATATAATAATAACAACAACAACAACAACAATAATAATAATATTTTCTACTAAAAGCACAAGGCCTGAAATTTTGGGGGAGGGGTCTAGTTGATTACATCGACCCCAGTGTTTCACTGGTTCTTAACTTATCGACCCCGAAAGGATGAAAGGCAAAGTCGACCTCGGAGGAATTTGAACTCAGAACGTAAAGACGGACGAAATGCCGCTAAGCATATTTTTGCTGGGGATAAAAAAGTTGTACTCTACAGGGCTCTACATAGGGCTAGCAATTTTGGGGGAGGGATAATTCGGTTACATCGACTGGTACTTATTTTATCGACCCTCGAAGGGATGGAAGCAAATATAGAAGCAACGAATATAAAGTAATTCAGATTTTATTAACGACAAAATCAGCTTTGAATAATTATAATGAGAAAAAAATAACAAAAACAAAAAAAATGCTCGTGAAACTCGAAGCCCTGCACCATACATTTTCCGAATTGGAAGCACGGAAGGAGGAAATCGATTACATCGATCCCGAGAGGATGAAAGGTAAACTCGACCACGGTGGAATTTCAACTCAGAACATAAAACCGGAAGAAATACCGCAAAGCATTTTGTCCGGCTAACAATTTTGTCCGGTTGCTGCCTTCTTTTTGAAACTTATATTTTATTAGCTGAATATCTTAGTCTGAAATCACTTGGAGATACATTGTGAATAAAGATTTATCGTGTAATCATTCATTAAAAAAACAAAACAAAAAACGCATTATAGATGCACTAGAGTCAACTCACGAATGCCTGGAATACAGTGAGTATCAAATATTTCTTTTCGGATCTGACATATTTTGTCTTCAAAACATTGAATAATTTTTTAAAAAGTTTCCATTTTATAAATAATCAGAGATGTCGATTTAACATTTAAGTTACTAATTTTCTCATTAAAATATACCCTCTATACGTTTTAATTAAATTTTAGAATAATCGTAAATTTGGTCTGAATTCTTGAAAGAACTATAAATTCTTAATGTATTGCTTTTTGTCTGGCCGTCCGACTTCGAATCTATAGATTGCGAGTTCGATTTTCATCATGTCTTACACTTTTCATAGGCGCAGACATTGCTATGTGGTAAAATGTTCGCTTTGCAACCACGTGGTTTCGGGTCCAGTTCCACTGCAAGGCACATTGAGCAAGTGTCTTTTACTACAGTAAGTCTATAAATTATCTTTACAATTTCAAAAATTCAGGTAAAAAGGGTGAATGTTATAGAAATAACGAAAAAAAAAAAAAAGAGGGGGTTCCGACAGAAATTCCCCAAATTACCTACATTTAGAAAACACAAAATTAATACCTAAAATGAAGGACGATGTCAGGTAAAGTTACTTAGGAAGAAAGGTAATTGTTGTTATGCTGATGGAAGTAGAGAGGACGGATTGGTAGTGTAGTGTGTTAACCAATCGGTTTGAGATTCCAAGATTTTAGTTTCCGTGATGCATGGATTGAAAGCCAAGTTTCCAGAGCTTGGGATATGTTGCCATCATTGAAGTTCATGGTAGCACTTAGATGTATGGCAAAGGCTCTGATTCTTTTGACTTGTGTTTTACAATGTTCATGCTTCTGCATGATATAATAAACAAAGTCCTGTTTTCGCAACTGGCAAATGGCTTTCGAAACACTAATAGATTCATATTGAGATTCAAAGACAGTCAAACAGAACCTAAAATATCTATTTATTCCCAGTGAGATATGGTAACCAGCATCGTAAAAATCTGGAGAAATTTGATTCATAACGTCAGTCATGGTCGTTAATGATGGACCGGACACACACACACACACACAACCTATATGGACATGCGCACATAGATACATGTATCTATCTATCTATCTATCTAACCGAGCAGATAAACAAGTAAATAAAAAATAAAACCTATGAAGCAATGAATATAAACACTTTTAAATAAAGACAAAGAAGAGGAACTGAGACAAAAGCAAAACAAACAACGTTGTTTGCTGGAAAATAAAACCAAAGACATAGGAAAAGAAAAACAAACAACTTTGTTAGATAAACATTCATACAAAATATTATTTTGTAAAAAAAAAAAGCGTAATGTTTAGGCAATAATTGGGTAAATATTCCCTTAAGATACAACACATTTTTTAAAATACAAGTTTCCTATTTACTAACTTAAAAGTATTTGGTTGCTATTAATAAATTATTTTAGACACTACAACCAGTGGCTTGAGGGCAGCATTGAGACCAGTAAACGAAAGCTAAAGCAAGTAAACAATCAACCAGAAGACAGTTTTTGGTTTACAGCAAAATGGCTTCTTTGCAAATAGTTTGTGTGTGCGTGTTTGTGTGTGTGTGTGTGTGTGTGTGTGTGTAGCGTGTTCAAAAACGGGGTTGATTACGACAGTATCTGTTGTAATTTTCGCTGCTGTTGCTACTGCTGCGAAGGTGTCGAGCAGGCAAAATCGTTAGCGTGCAGGACAAAAAGGCTTCGTTTTGACTTTAAATTCCGCAGAGGTCAGCCTTGCTTTTTCATTCTTTCGGGATCGATAAAATAAGTACCAGTTGATCACTAGGATCGATCTAATCGATTAGACCTCTAATTCTCATAAACTTCAGGCCTTGAGAGCTTATAGCAGAAAGAATAATTGTTGTTGTTGGAGTTATTGTGGGCCTATCTGTGATTGAAAGAGTTCGATCGACAAATATATTGGTTCTTCTTAAGAGGAGTTAGGGCATATTTAGGACTACATTGATTTCAAATTTTGGCAAATGACTAGTAATTTTGCGGGAGGGGGTAAGTCGATAACATGGCGTTGTATGGCTAACGATATTGAAACAATAAGGATGCTATCTTCGAAGAAAGTCGTGTCATTGTCATTGCGGCCCAAAGAGAAGATATAACAGACTCACTCAACAGGGGAGGCAATGTAAGTATTTTTTTTTTATTATTGAGAAGGTGTACTTCGTCATGGGTTTGAAAGGGTGTATTTCAATTGAAAGTGTGTACTTTATCGTGAGTTTGTTTATCAGGTGATCGATAAAAAAAAATATTTGGATGCTTTGTGGTCTTTGAAAAAGGCAGTGCAAAGGAACAGACCTGAGGTATAGGCAAATAAACTTGAACACTGCACCACGCCAAATAACCTGTAGACGCGTCATTCCTTTTCTACGATATTTCTGCAAGTGAGACAACCGTTGTGTCGCAGTTGCCCTGCTCTCTGGTTCACTAGTCAGCATCATTAGACTGTGGCCGGCATAATTGAACAGGAGGTGTATTTGCATATTCAAAACGTTTCCCGTAGACAAATTTAAAAGACACACACACACACACATTTATTTATATGTACGTATATATATA
>NC_069002.1:35757863-35758922 GCF_001194135.2 Octopus bimaculoides | reverse complement strand
ATATATATATATATATATATATATATATATATATATATATATATATACATACGACAGGCTTCTTTCAGTTTCCGTCTAGCAAATCCACTCAGAAGGGTTTGATCGGCCCGAGGCTATAGTAGAAGATACGTACTCAAGGTGCTCCACAGTGAGACTGAACCCAGAATCTAGTGGCCAAGAAGCAAGCTTCTTATCACACAGTCACAGACCAACAAGTGTCGACTGCTATTTGTAAAAGAGTATAGTTTAAATAACAAACACCAAATAGACACAACAGTGCAATGTCGATCATTGCTAGCTATTAACATTTCCCTTACTCTCGTCCTTCCTACAATTAAAAAAAATATGCTTTAAAATTTTTTTTAAGTTAAGAAATTTTCTAGATTCTTGAATCTTTTTCTTTTTCACAAACTCACCATTTCTCTGTTCTTGAAAAAGGACTAATTTCCGAAACGTTACGACATCCCTTCCTCATTTCAAACTTTCAAGTGTTAAACTAATATTTTCTTCCTTCCATTTTGTTCTTTCTGATTTCAAATGTCTATTTTTTATTGTATGTATGTATATAGGCGGAAGAATGGCTGTATGGTAAGAAGCTTGCTTCCCAACCCCATTGTTCTGGGTTCAGTCCTACTGCATGACCCCTTGGGCAAGTGTCTTATACTATAGCCTTCGGCCGACTAAAGTCTTGTAAAAGGATTTGGTTGACGGAAATTGAAAGAAGCCCGTCGTATATATATATATATTTTTTAATAGGGGACCATGTGGTTCGTAAGCAAGCTACTTACTACACAGCCACTCCTACGCCATATATGTATGTATGTATGTATTCTGAAAAAAAAAACTATACATACATATAATAGTGCATTTTCAAAACAACTTGTATATACGGTATCTTTTGAAAACAACATATACACTTGTATACAAGTTATATGTTTCTAAGATAACAAATATACTCCTTATAAATGTCTACAGAAATATACGCGCGGCACACACACACACACACACACATACACACACATATACGCAGACATACATACATACATGCATATATATATA
>NC_069002.1:35750812-35757663 GCF_001194135.2 Octopus bimaculoides | reverse complement strand
TATCTAATCTTTACATCAGTCAACATTCGCATACAAACCGTCTCTGTATGTCGTTGACATCTGCAACTGTTGTTTCGTTGAGTCTTTACCAGCAAATAAACATATCATCATTCGTTTCCCATTGGGAAAGGCGACTACATCTTCTGTGATAGCTGCTGCTGCTGCTGCGTGTACTACTACTACTACTACTACTACTACTACTACTACTACTACTACTACTACTACTCTATGCGGCTGCAATTTAACCAACCAATCAAACAGCTAGGCAGCCACCCAGCCACCAAGTTTGGCAAAACGAAAGAACAAAAAGGCCGACCTCACTTAAAAATTTAAACAAATAAATATATAAATAATTAAAGCATGCAAGAATGATATCAACAGCATCAACAACAACAACAACAACAACAACAGCAGCAGCAACAACAACAGCAACAATCAACATGAACAATAACACCTCTTATTTCGTTTTGTTCTTTTCCTCTTGACACCAACCAGCTTTCTCGAAATTCGTTTTCTTACAAATTCTCCCCTTTACTCTTTTTTTTTTCTTTATATAAATTTTATATTATACACATTTTCAGTTCTTTTATTCAGTATTTGTGTTTTCCTCTTCTTGCTTTTCTCCTTCTGCAGTATTATAATGATGATCTAAGTAAACTCAAAGTTACATAAAACGTGATATTTTCTCGAAAACACATAGCTACACCATTTTTGTTTAATGTTTTACATCTGTCTGTCTGTTTGACTGTCTATTTATCTAACTGTTTGTTTTTTATTCGATCTATCTAGCTATCCATCCATCTCTTACTGTGACTGTCTGTCTGTCTATGTATGTATCTATCTATCTGTCTGTCTGTCTGTCGGTCTATTATTCCATTATCTATCTATCTATCTATCTATCTATCTATCTATCTACCTATCTGTCTGTCTGTCTGTCTGTCTGTCTGTCTGACTGTCTGTCTGTCTGTCTGTCTGTCTGTCTGTCTGTCTGTCTCTGTCTCTGTCTCTCTCTGTCTCTCTCTGTCTCTCTCTCTGTCTCTCTCTCTGTCTCTATCTATCTATCTATCTATCTATCTATCTATCTATCTATCTATCTATCTATCTATCTATCTACCTACCTATCTATCTATTTGTTGGCATGCACGTATATATATGTGTGTACCATCTAGCTCTCTGTTTGCATTTCTGTCTGTTTGTGTCTTTCTGTCTATCTGCTTCTTTGTCTGTGTGTGTGAATGACAAAAGTAAAATAACGAAATACAACAACAACAATAATAAAAATAACAATAACAACAACAACTACGACGAAAGCAACGACAAGAACAACAACATAAGCTTCTGAAACAACAACAAGACGAACATGCATCACCAAAACAATATGGATTAGCCAGAAAATAACATGATTAACAACAAAAACTGGTAACAAAAACGAAACCATTTTGTTTTCTCTCTATTGTTAAGCTGTTCTTTGGTTATACTTAAATTTGTCAGCGTAACTGTGTGTGTGTCTGTGCGTGTGTATGTGTATGTACGTCTCTGTGTGTGAGTGTGTGTGTACGCGTGTGTGGTGTGTGTGTGTACATGTGTGTGGTGTGTATGTGCTTGTATATATAATTTTTCTTGAAAGAAACCAGGAAAATGACATTTAATGGCGGATGTCTTGGGTAAAAGTGAGACATGACGTTCACAAATCTACCCTAAAAATGCTTTAACATTTCGTTTGTGTTATGTTCAGATGTATTTTTGGTTTACTTTTGAATATCGTTGGGAGCGAAGGAAACTGGGGTCTTAGAAAGGGCAAAGGAAAATGTGACAGATTGTGAAGAGGAAGGAGAAAAAGGAGAGGAAGAAGGGAGTGAAGAAGGAAGTGAAGGAGAAGGAGTAGGAGAAGTAAAAAGATTGTGAAGAAGAGGAGTAGAAGAAGAGGGAAGAAGAAGATTGTGAAGAAAGGAGGAAAGAGGTAGAAGAAGGAGAGAGGGAAGGTGATGAAGAAAGAAAAGATTGTGAAGAAGAAAGAGAAGGAAGAGGAAGAAAGAAGAAGGAGGAGGAGGACGAGGAGAAGAAGAAGAAGAAGAGGGATGAAGAGGAGGTGGTTAAGAGGAAGATTATAAAAGGGAAAAGGACGTGTAGAAGAAGAGGAGGAATATAATGAAGGAATGGTAGAAGAAGAGGAGGGGAAGAGAAAAAGATGAGCAAGCAATTGATGAAGAAGGAAGAGGAGAAAAATTAGTAATAGTAGTAGTAGAGGAAGAAGAAGACAGGAAGAAGATGAAGGAGGCGGAGAAGATGGAGTAGAGAGAAAAAGGAAGAGGAGGTGGGGGAGGAGAAGAATAGGGAAAAAAGACGTTTGGGAAAAGGTATAGAGAGGGGAAAGTGGTACAGGGTGAAACACCTTAATGATGATGAAGAAGAAAATGAAGAGAAGAAAAGAAACTGGATGATGGTCTTTCGCTTTGTTTCGTTTAATCTTTATTCTAGTTTAACCTTTATTCTCTCTTGTTCACTAAAAAAAGCCGTCCACAAACAAATACGGCAACAATCTACTCATATGTAGATACAAACGAAATAGGATGCTGTAACCTTCATGCCTTTCCTTCTGAAAAACATCACCAAAAATAACAATATTAACTACTCTCCTAATTATTAGACAATAACATTCATTTTTTTTTTCGCTTGTATTAAGTTCTGGGTATGTCTTTAGACTACATACGGGGGTGAACCCTGGTTCAGGGGCTTCAGGATTTTGTGGGGTGCAGAACCGACTCTTAGCCACTCTAGGTCTACTCTGATCTGGGTTTAGTAGCCCTTATCAGGATCCCCGCTATGGCTTAAATAACATGCAAAATAGAGGTCAGCTGTGAATACGGAAAAAAAAAAAAAGAAGCAGCCCGGACAAAATCAGTGGTGACCTCTCAGCAAGGTCTAGCACCCGGTAACCACTCGAACCAGGGTCACATTTAAACCGTAGGATACAGCATGGTGGATACAAACTCTTTCACCAGATGGACCTTTTGAGTCAATGGCGATTATCACATGATGCCGAGCGGATGAGCAGACAACAAACTGTCAACTAGTCCGGGTGGCGAACTAACTCTATCATCTGTAGCCGTGGGGTGCACAGGCGACACCACGAGCTATCGAACAACTAATGCCATCGCCCGACCGGATGATGATGATGATGATGATGATGACGACGACGACGACGATGACGATGGTGATGATGACGACGCTGATGATGGTAATGATGATGATGATGATGATGATGATGATGATGACAATAATGACCATTATGATGACGATGACGATGATGATGATGATGATGATTAAGAACGGAACGAAAGACGTTCAATCAAGATGACCATGAAATGGTACTCCGTCGATTACGACGACGAGGGTTCCAGTTGATCCGATCAACGGAACAGCCTGCACGTGAAATTAAGTTGCAAGTGACTGAGCGCTCCACAGACACATGTAGCCTTAATGTGATTCTCAGGGAGATTCAGCGTGACACAGAGTGTGACAAGGCTAGCTCTTTGAAATACAGGAACTATTCATTTTTGCCAGCTGAGTGGACTGGAACGACGTGAAATAATGTGTCTTGCTGAAGGACTCAACGCGCCGCCAGGAATCGTACTCACGATCTTAAGATTGTGAGACAAGTCATAACACTGATGCAATTTGTACGCAAAACATCTTATCTCGATTTACAACGAAACATATACGATAGCGGTTCGGTAAAGAACGATGCTCTATATAGTCTACGTACGTACGTACGTAGGTACGTATGTATGTATGTATGTATGTATGTATGTATGTATGTATGTATGTATGTATGCATGCATGCATGTATGTATGTATCTATGCATAAGAAAACAAAAAATAAATCTGAAGAAAAAAATGGCGGAAGAAAGAAAACAATGACAAAACAGCGAAAAATACGCATAAAATACTCGGTAAAAAAATATATATAAAGCGTTCTTATTATCAGAACATAATCATAGACGAATTGTTATATCTTCGGAGAGAGAAACCTGTAATTTGGTCTATATTCTTCTCCGGAATATTGCTACTCTGAAGATATTTTTCCCGGAAACATAATCTTTCTGATGCTGTTACTAATTGCAATGTTTGGTGTGAAGAAAGCTAAAAAAAAACCTATAAAAAGAGAAAAACGGAAAATATATGTATATATGTGTGTGTGTGCGTGTGCATGTATGTATATACATATACATGTATACATATATATACATATACATATACATATACGTATATATATACATATATATACATATATATATACATATATATAGATATATATATATAAATATATCCCTCTCTCTCTCTCTCTCTCTCTCTCTCTCTTTATATATATATATATATATATATATATATATATATATATATATATATATATATATATATATATATATATATATACATATATGTGTGTGTGTGTGTAAATTTATCTACGTATACATGCATACACATACGTATACACACACATAAACCTAAAAGTATATAAAAATAGATTTCATATAATCGGACCTGAAATATTTGTGTGTGTACGTATGTATGTGTGTATGTATGCATGTATGTATGTATGTAGGTAGGTAGGTACATGTAGGCAAATGTGTGAATATGTTACTTATTTATCCTGTATGTAATTGTGTGTCTGTTGTGTATGTGTCTGTATTATGTGTGCAAGTGCATTTATGTTCTGTGCGAATATGTTACCTTGTGTCGTACGCGTGCGCATGCGTGTGTGTGTGTGTATATATATATATTTCGTATATATTTTCTGCGAATGTGTGTGTGTGTTCCCTGAGTTTGTTTTTGTGTCCTGTTTTGAACAGTTGTCTGTAGAGAAATGGGAAACTACAGCAATATATTGCCATCGTTGAAAATTAAACATGGTTTATGGTGAAAGAGTAAATACGAATTATGATGAAAGATTAAATATGAATTATGATGAAAGATTAAATTCGAATTATAATGAAAGATTAAATTCGAATTATGATGGAAGATTAAGTATGAATTATGGTGAAATATTAAATATGTTACATGATGAAAGCTTAAATAAGAAGTATGAAGAAAGATTTAAGAATTGAGATGAAAGATTAAATAGGGATTAAGACGAAAGATTAAATGTGAATTATGACGAAAGATTAAGTACGAAGTATGAAGAAAGATTTAATAAGAATTGTGTCGAAAGATTAAATAAGAAGGATGAAGATGGATTAAATATGCATTATATGAATGACTAAGTATGAATTGTGATAAAAGATTAATGGTGAATGACGACAAACATGATCCAGTAAATCTCTAACAAACAGGTAATAAAAATGTTTGCACTTGCACGTGAACACTCACACGTACACATATACACACACACGCACATACATATACACGCACATACACACACACACACACACACACACACATAGAGGGACGGTTAATTCCACACGGGCTGAAAGAGTACTGGAGTCAGAGAAATGTAAGATTTTTTGGGACTTTCCCATTCAAACGGACAAGTTAGAAAATAACAGACCGGACATAACAAGTATAGATAGGGAAAAGCGACCCATGATGCCTGTTTGATTCAGGGATCGAAAAGAAAGAGGGCCGCACCCCAAATACAATCCCTTAAAATTTGAAAGAGGAAGAATTTGGAGTATGAGAACAGTAAAGGTCATGCCTATAATAATTGGTGCGTTAGGAACAGTAAGCAAAGCTATAGACAAATGGTTGAAGTAGATTGGAATAGAATACCTGGTAGAGCTCCTACAAAAAGTTTGTCTCTTAGCAACAGCAAATATTATCAGGAGAGTTCTAAGCACTTGAAAGACTGCTGCAAATCAGTAATAATAATAATAATAATAATAATAATAATAATAATAATAATAATAATGATGATGATGATGATAATAACAAGAGGGGACTAGTCGATATATCTATCCTTACGTTCCGAGGTCAAATGCCTCTGAGGTCGACTTTACCTTTCATCTCTTTTGGTGTCGATCAAGCCGCTATGCGTTTTGCCCGGCGCAGTAATATGATGATGATGATGATAATAATGGTTTCAAAATTTGTCACAGGGCCCGCGATTTCGGGAAAGGGGTCAAATCAATTACATCGACCCCCAGTTTTCAATTGCTACTTATTCTATCGAGTCAGAAAGGACGAAAGGTAAAGTCGACTTCGGAGGAATTTGAACTCAGAATGCGGAAGAAATGTCGCTAAACATTTTGCCCGGCGCAGTAATACGATGATAATAATAACGATAATAATAATAATAATAATAATAATAATAATAATAATAATAATAATAATAATAATAATAATAATAATAATAATAATAATAATATATTTTGTAAGATACTATGATGAATCGACTGTAAGAGTTCAAAGTTATTTTTTTTTCAGTGACCATTGTCGTCACTTCTCAGATGACAAACAAGATGGTGGTGATTGCTATAAATCTTTATTGAATAAACGGTAAAGAAGAATAAGTGTGTTTTATGAGAGAAGATAAAAACTACAAACAGATAAAAATTATAACGATAAAAAACAAGAATGAAAACGATGAATAAAATCCTCGTTATCGTTTCCTTCTTTTAGTGTGAAGTATTTTTATGGATCTTCTTATATACATGCATACGCACTAACATACATACATACATACATGCATACATGCATACATACATATATACATACATGCCTACATACATATAACTGTTAGCCATTTCGTTTTCACTCTTTGTATCAGTTGTCCATATGCATTGATGTATTTATAAATGTGTGTATATATATATATATATATATATATATATATATATATATATATATATATA
>NC_069002.1:35747979-35750346 GCF_001194135.2 Octopus bimaculoides | reverse complement strand
TATATATATATATATATATATATATGTATAAATATGCATACACATACATATACATACACACACACATATATACATCACATAAAATAATAACTTACACATACGCATATAACACACACACACACACACACACACACACGTATTTTGTGTTTGTCTGAGTCAGTGTGTGGGTTTTGTTAAGAAAACCTATAGTTAACAGAATCTTAAGTAGAAAACCTGTTGTTTCTTATATTATTACTGAATTATTACTTAGTCGCTCTCCATTGATTGGAGGAAGAGAAATACATCGTATTTGGTGAGGTTAGTATTTTGCTCAAATAAAACTCTAAAGATTATTTTAATATCATCGGCACTTATTCTACACAGCACAAGTTTTTTTTTCCAAATAAATCTTTCAGCTCACAAAAATACTATAGAACTTTTTATTGATTTACGTGGCACTACGCTATCGAAGAGTTTAATATTTTGCTATCGCTTAGTGAGAGAAAGAAGAGTGGCGGCCATGTTATTTTGTGTATTTCCGGTTATAGTTGAAGAAAGGAAAGAAGGAGGGAAGGAAGGAAGGAATGACGGAAGGAAGCGAAAGGAGAAGTTATCAATTTAATGTTGTATGCAATCGATACGAGTCTATGCTAGGAAAGCATTTATGTAAGTTACCTTGCCCTGGGATCGAACGTGAAACCATGTGCAGTGTGGGCCAAAAGACACGCACCAAAATATTTGACATTTATATTACGTTATTATTATAATTATTATTATTATTATTATTATTATTATTATTATATGAAAACTCACAGCTTCTTTTCCTGGGTATGATGGAAAGTGTCAGCTGTCCGCAGACTAAGGTGACACTTGTTTACAGGTCATGCTTCAAGAACCCTGAGGAGAATTCACGCAGTTCCAAGCGATGCTGATTTTCGTAGGAGTGCTGATACCTCCAAATGCACCAATTACTATTGGTATCAGACCTGGTCTCCTCATTAACCATAACCGTCGTATTTCCCACTTCAAATCGTCATAGTTGTTTATTGTTTCTTCTTCTTCTTTCTCATTGATCCTGTTGTCACCGGAGCATGCTATGTCGATTATTATACATGTTCTTTCTTTTTTACTCACCACAACAAAGTCCGGTTTCCTATGTCCGGTCAGGTGATCGAACTGGATCATTACATCGCACAGGATTTTGCAGTTCTTATTTTCGGTGACTCCTGGGGTTTTCTCATACCATGCATCTCTTTGCTTTTTGTAGACCTCAGGACTCATTCTTTGTAAGTCTAGTAGTTATTCTATCGGTTTCTTTTGCGAACCGCTAAGTTACGGGGACGTAGACATACCAACATCGGTTGTCAAGCTATGTTGGGGAGACAAACACAGACACACAAACATATACACACACACATACATATATGTATATATACATATATACGACCGGCTTCTTTCAATTTCTGTCTATCAAATCCACTCACAAGGCTTTGGTCGGTCCGAGGTTATAGTAGAAGACAGTTGCCTAAGGTGTCACACAGTGGGACTGAACCCGCAACCATGTGATTCGTAAGCAAGCTTTGTACCACACAGCCACTCCTACGCCTATAGTATAGTAATATTGCTTTCAGATTTTGGCACAAGGCCAGCAAATTCGGGGCGGGGGTAAGTCGATTACATTGAACCTCAGTGCGTGCGTGACTGGTACATATTTTTATGGATGGGAAAAAAGTCGACTTCAGCGGAATTTGAATTCAGAACGTAAAGACAGACGGAATGCCGTTAAGCATTTCGCCCGGCGTTGCTAACGTTTCTGCCAACTTGTCGCATTATTTGTATGTATCGTCCAATGATGGAGTAGTATTTAAATGATGTGAATGTGAATTTAAAATAAACACAGAAGACACATGGAAATCAAGCGCGCAATCACAAACACATCCACATACACATACAGACACACACACACACACACACCGATATTAAAGACAAATAAAAAAATAATGGAAAAACCTGGCAAAAACGTTTTTGCTTTATCATTTGTTTTTGGATATCATATTGTTAAAGAAAACAGAAGTATTTATATCTAATAAAAACAACAATAGCATAAAACAGCGCATAAACAAACAACGAAACAATAATACCAACAATAAGAAACAAACATCAAGCGTTCAAACAAGCGCCGTTTTAAATCGATGGAACTCATTAGGCAAATGTCAAAATGTGAAGTATTATTTCATATTTTTCCGCAGTCACGAATTTAATTTCGTTCGTCATCGTAAAACAATTGTTTCAAAATCTCAAACGTGCCTCAAGAAGTCTCACTTAAAAAAATATAGAAAAAAAAAATGAGAAAAATGAACCAAAAAAAAATGAAAAAAAAAGGCTTCC
>NC_069002.1:35745805-35747969 GCF_001194135.2 Octopus bimaculoides | reverse complement strand
AATGAGAAAAATGAACCAAAAAAAAATGAAAAAAAAAGGCTTCCTTCTCTGAAGTGTTTCCACTCAAACTAACATCCAGCTAATACATCTTAATTATAATAAATCATTAATTTCTCTAGAGACACTTTTTCTTCACTCCCTCACATTACGCCACCGGATTTTTAATGAGAGAAAAACAGAGAGAGAGAAAAAGGTAAAGAAAGAGACACAGGGAGAGAAAGAGGTAAAAAGATAGCAAAAACATAAAAAAAAAACAGACGGAGAAAGGGAGATAGACAAGAGAGAGAGAGAGGGAGAGAGAGAGAGAGAGAGAGAGAGAGAGAGAGAGAGAGAGAGAGGAAGAGAGAGACGGAGAGAGAGAGAGAGAGAGAGAGACGGAAAGGGAATAGGAAAGGGTTTCTTAATTTCAATAACGGTTACATTTTTGAACTCTTAAATGTATTAATTTCTTAATTATCAAATAAATAAATAAATGAAAATAATAAATTTTAAATGTTTGGTTTTTGACAACAAAATCACGAGCGCGAGATTTTGTGCGGCAATTAAAACGTGACGTAAGATATTACTGGTATCCAGTCTATCGAGTGTGTTGTAATTGTTTAGCGCCATTTGATTGAGCGTCCATAGGATCAAAGAGATGTCATGCATGAGCGAACCGACCATCCATTATTCACTGCATTCATCCATATTACCAAAGGTTGTAATTAAGTGAGATATTTCACCAACTTCTTCTAACAGTGACAAAGTAGACACTCCTCAAGAGACTCATCTACAAGAATGGTATTGTTATCGTGTTCTGGGTTCAAATCCCACAGAAGTTGCCTTTGCCCGGATTCGTTAAATTAAGAAAATTGTGAGTTTGTTTTAAATTTTGAGATTATGCAGACAGTAATTTACGTACGATATAGTCAGTTCCCATGAGCACTATCTTTTGAATTTCTGCCATTTTGGGGGTTTCCTGGTATCTGAGCCAGGCAGCAATCACCCCCTTTTGCTATCATTCCTAGTTTTAGTCTTGAGGTACCACATTTTGCCAATTACTATTTCAAGATCTTTATACTTGCTCAGTTTTTGGTTGGTCTTGACAGATACATTTATATCGATTGGGACAGTCATTTCAATGAGGAGGCATAGTTTTTGTCTGAAGTCTTTCAATATAATGTCTGGCCTATTTGCATCTATCTTTCTGTCAGTTTCAATGGTGATGTTCCAGAGGAGTGAAATGTGATCATTTTCAAGCACTGGAATGTTCTCACCAGGCTTTTGCAAATTACCCAGTGCATATATTGTGCTGCTCTGTCATGCCTGTTGAGATACTCTGTTGGCGCAAGAAGACTGCACACGGAGACGACATGATCAATGGTTTCATTTTGTTGTCGACATACACGACATGTTGGCCTGGTAGTTTCTTGTTGGTAGGAATTGATCTTGGGCTGCTATAAAGACTCTCACGCGCTTTTCATACCTTTCTATGCAGGCAGCTTTAGCACATACCTTTTGCTTGATGGTTTGTATGGTGGTATCGATGTTAAATATGGTTTTCATATTACATTTTTCTCTTTAATTTTCGGGTTTTTATTGCTTTGATAGTCTTGTCAATCTTAAGGCTTTTTAAACATTCTATGTCAGACCTAAGTGGCTTAATTTGGTGTTGAATATGCTCTTGCTAAGAAGGCTTTTTGTGGGAATGTTGTCGTTTCACCACATTGAATCGTTGAGATTTTCGCAGATGCATAGCACAGGTGGTTGAGATCTGTTATATCAGAGTGTTCACTGCTCTTCAGAGTGAGGGTAAACTTCACCATTCTCGAGACCCCTCTTTGAATGAATGGATAGGTGTTGTTATGCGCCATACAAGTGATGGACAAGTGAGAAACCATTGCTAGGTTATTTGGATTACTTCCCTTAGATAAGTCAAAGGTGAAATATTTGGGACAGCAATGTCGAATATTTATAAATGTTTAGATGCTATCAGTGTGTTAGATGAGCCGAAGAAGAATAGGCGGCTGCGTAGATGACCGGGTAATAAAAGGGTGGAACGAAATCTTATATGCAGTGAGAGGGGGAGAGAGAAACAAAAGGACAGAGAGAGGGAGAGAGAGAGAGAGAGAGACAGAGAGAGGGAGAGAGAGAGAGAGAGAGAGAGAGAGAGAGAGAGAGAGAG
>NC_069002.1:35739335-35741835 GCF_001194135.2 Octopus bimaculoides | reverse complement strand
TATCCTGCGCCACATACATTAGCAGAAATATGAGCCAACCATAGAACAGTGGGTCTCACAGCATCGTTTATTCCTTCGTTTTACACAGGCCCATGCACCTTTATCCTGCTTGTTTCGTGAAGGTACCATCTTCCAAATTAATAAACTCAACGCTATGATTGACTGTTCTTTGATAAAAATAATAACCATCAGAATGCGAGTGTAGGCCATCCACAAGTCACTGAAAATTGTGGTTCCACGAAGAACTTACTGATGTATGCAGTCCTCTAGTGTGTCATGATTCCCACATAGCACGACATAAAGAAAAGAACATGTCTGGTCTCGCGACACATTCCCCTGAAAACCCACTGTTCAGGTATCATGCGCCTTTCATCGGTTACATTTACGCCTTGAGAAGACAGTTCCTTCTGTTTCAACAATCTTCCCAGAACCGCCTATCTGAACTGGGTTGCGGAGTTGGTCCTTCACACACATTACCCGTGTTGTAATCTGTAGCTGTGCAGTGACTCATACCCAGGTTTTTCAATACAAAGCAGGACTGAAGTCAATTTCTTAATCCATGAGTAAAGGTAAAAGAAATATAAATAAATAAAACGTACAGTTCTTAGAGGAAGGGTGCAACATTCCAACTATATATCTTTTGACAGACACACACACGTTGCATTCTTTTCGGAAGCAGACTACAGCTTGGTTTGCTACTATAGAAACAGGCACCATTGATTCTGTGGCTTTCGATTGGCTAAAATTACTCAAAATTTACAAACTTTAAAAACTATTAAATTTTTATTTATTAATTTAGTTGAAAAATTAGCATACAAAACTACATCAGCACACTAAATTTGAAAATATGTTGGAATGAAATTAAAAAACAAAAATAGGAAAATATCTAAAATATTGAATTGTTTCTTTATAAAATTAAGAAACATTTGTGTAAATATAAATAAATAATTTAATTGATAGTGTGTAATTCAGTCTTGTAAACTAAAGTTATCTTCATTGAGCTGAAGGCCATTCACAAAACGTTCAAATATTTAAATGTAAAAAGCAGAGAAAAGAAAAAAAAATGTAGAGGCAAAAAAGAGAAATCCGTAGAATATCTAAAAAAGAAAAAAAAAATGTTTCTAGAATGCGTTTGCAACTGTATTTTCATGTTCGATGATCGAAAGCAACCCGAAACGAGGTGCAGTTGGAATGGTTAAACGGAAAAAAAAAGAACAAAATCAAAAGCAACGATAAAATGGGAAACTGTCAGACATTTCATACTTTTATAGATCTGTCTTACGAAAATTACACAACAAAATTTTCGCTTTATGTAAACAAGTACTCAAGTTGTCGTTTCGTGTGTTCAAGTTGTTTTCGTTCTGCTGAAATGTTACAATCTTTTTTTGTTAAGCAAAGATGACAACTCAGTCTTTTTTTTTCTACGATTGCTGTACTTGTGAGCAGGTGCAAAAAAGAAGGATTGACCTTTTATAAGTGCTGTCATTACGTTGTATCAGTCTCCAAGTGTATTACGAAAATCTAGTAGCATATTTGGCTCTGTGGTTAGAAAGCTCATTTTACAACAATGTGGTTCTACGTTCAGTCCCACTGCGCGGCATCTTGAGCAAGTGTTTTCTACAGTAGCCTAAAGCCGACCAATTCCTTGTGAGTGAATTTGGTAAACCAAAACTGCGGAAGCCTGTCGTATACATACATACATACATACATATATATACATACACTATCTGTCTATCTCTCTATCTATTTGTCTGCATGTGTATGAGTGTTTGCGTTCGATCCTCCACCGCTTAACAACCGGTACTGCATTGTTTACGTACTCGTAACCCTAGCAGTACAGCAACAACGCCCGATAGAATAACTAGATAAATTGAGAAATAATCTGTACTGGTGTCAATTTGTTCGACTAAACCCTTTCAAGGCGGTGCCCCAGCATGACCACAATCCAGTAAGCGAAGCAAGAAAAAGCTAGAGTTCTTGCACGCGTAAAATCTGTCCCCAAATTCATTTTTTGTTGACTCGATGTAAGATTTCTGCTGCGAATGCTCGTTCAAATCTCCCTTGGCACGGCAAGGATCCCTGTAATTATATCTCTTCTCGAATTCATATTACTATTACGTGACACGTCATACGGTAATAGGTTTAAAAGAGCAACCGCAACTTTTGTAACAGGAGTAAGAAACTATAATAGAATTTTTATTAAACATCTGATAATATGTTGGTTTTCTATTAAAACGAATTGAAGTCGAACACGGAAAAGAATGACAAGAGACTCGCTGTACTATCAATATTCCCAAGATACTGGATAGGGGGGGGGCTAACTGTAAATTAAATAAATAAAATAGCATTACACACAGAGCCTATATTCTACATACATATATATACATACATATATGCACACACACACACATATATATATATATATATATATATATATATGCAACTGTATGTGTGCGTGTATGGATGCACATGTATACATATATACACACACACACACACA
>NC_069002.1:35736573-35737264 GCF_001194135.2 Octopus bimaculoides | reverse complement strand
GAAGCAGGAGTACATGGAACATAAACTATTCTTTCGAACAACAAAAGACACAAATGGGAAACAAAACAACCAATATATAGAACGACCCTTCATCAGTTGTTGGCTGTTTGTCTAGTCTCGTATTTCGAGCATTTAACAACAATATACGCTTTCGATAAAACAGTTGCTCCCGCAAAGCAAATTAAATAAAATTTGCGATTTTTGCAGAGGGTCAAAATAGGTAGCACAAACAGGACAGTGAAAACAAACAGGAAGGGTTGCTAAGCCCAAAAGAGGTTGTGCTGGCGAACGCGTAAATCAAGCGTGGACAGGAGACAAACAAGAACACAATTTATTAGAAGAAAGATGGCCGATGGTCACGTAAGAGCCACGTGAGCAAGAGAGGATGGAAGGAGAGAGAGAGTGACAGAGTAATAGGAAAGAATTGTGAGAGAAGAGGAGGTAAAAGAATAAGAGAGAGAAAGAGACAAAAACGAAAGAGTAAAAAGATCGTATAGAATGCGCATCAGAATTATTAAGATAAAACTTATTTGGAAGAGAATAATATAAATATATTCGTATAAATATATTCGTATAAATTAATATGTATATAAAATGGATAAATATATTTGTATAAATGAATATATAAATACGTAAGTTTACATTTATTATGATATATATATGTATTTATATATTATATATTATAAATTAT
>NC_069002.1:35735705-35736563 GCF_001194135.2 Octopus bimaculoides | reverse complement strand
CCTGAGATTACAGATAATATTTCTGAATCTCTTTGATTCTTTAAATGTGCTGGCCCCCTGATAATTAATCGATATTAATTAATATATTAATATATGACTAATTACCAGATCTTATAATATCTATCTATCTATATAGCTATCTATATATATAAATATATATAATGGAATAGTTAGTATATATACATACACAGATACACAGACACACACATACATACATATATATACATTCACAGTAACACAAATGTGTACGGTAACACAAATCAACGTGAATATCTACTCTTCCTCATCTTCTTCAACCCATCCTCCCTCCAATCTCTTTTCTGATACATCTTTTGTCTTTACATATTTAAACGTATTCTCTTAAAATCAACATCTATAACAACAACAACAACAACAACAACAACAACAACAACAACAACAAAAACAACGACCAAAAATGTATTATGGTTTTGTTTTAAGATTTTTGGCAGTTTTCATTTTGATTTTTGACAAATTTAATAAAAAATAAATAAAATATTTATTTCCATCTTTGTTTTGTTTCCTTGTTATTGTTATGACAGATTGTTTAAATTTTTGGGGGTGTTTTGTTTTTTTACTTTATTTAAGAATATATTCTTTGTATTTATTGACAAGTCACAGAATTTGATTAATGAAGTGTGAGCATTTTTGCTACTTGAAAATAATTCTATACATACATACATACATACATACATACAAACATACATGCATACATACATACAGAAATACCTACATATATATATGTGTATATATATATGCACATATATATGTACAAATATACACATATCCATACAAACATACGTATACACACATACGTATATACATACATACATATATATA
>NC_069002.1:35733186-35734995 GCF_001194135.2 Octopus bimaculoides | reverse complement strand
ACACACACACACATATAAACATATCCACACTCCTATGACGTATATAAATACTAAACGAGACCAATATTTCATTGCAAAGACATCTCTGTGGATGTGTGTGCAAACATACGCACATACATACATACATGCATACATACATACATACATACATACATATACATACATACATACATACATATACATACATACGTATACATACATGCATGCATGCCTGCACATACACATTTGTAAACACACACACACATAAAAACACTCAGGTGTCCATTCACACATAGCCGTGTATGTGGAATGTGTGCCTGTGCGTGCGTGTTTAAGTATGAATGTGTGTGTGTGTACGTGTGTGTGTGTGTGGGGGGCGTGTGCGTGTAAATGTTGATATATGATGGAATATATTTTAAAACTCGCAAAAATACAATATTGACTGAACATTTCATCTATCTATCTATCTATCTATCTATCTACCTGACTGTTTGTTTGTATGTATGTATGTATGTATATATATGTATGTATGTATATTTCTTTTTGTAACAATCTACACACACACACACACCTGTAGTCAGAAACAGAAGTTGCTCTGTCGTATTTTCATTCATTACAGCCTACGAAACAGAAACACACAGACACAGACACACACACACACACACACACACACACAGACACACACCTACACACACACACACACGCACACATGCACACTCACTCGTGAACATACACACACATACTAAATCTATGACTATTAATATCTAGTACCATCATCCCATATGAACATCTTAAGCACCTGTAGCAGCACCGGCAGCAACAGCAGCAGCAACAGCACCACCACCGCCACCACCACGGCAGCCACCACCACCGTCGCAGCCATCATCATCATGAACAAGAACAAGAACAAGAGCAAGAAGAAGAAGAACAACAACAATATCAACAGCGATAACAAGTAAATACTGTGACGACAACAACTTGGGAAGATCATCCATCAAAACCTGCGCTAACGTATGATTAGTCGCAGACATCTTTCTAATTTGGCAACTCTGGCACGACACTATGATTTATTGTTCCGAATTCTTTTATTTTTCTCTGCAGATAGTTTCAGAACGATAACAATAACCACACATTATTATACACTTTATGACTTTCATTATATACACTAGACAACATATACACTCGTCAACTGCCATCAGTTTTAAAAATCCTCCACCCAAAAGTTGCGCATTTAAATTGCACAATTTAAGCCCCAAATTACACATTTATCGCCCGAAATTCCACAAATAAAACTCCCAAAGTGATACCTTCCAACCCTTAAATGCTGAATATTTTAAAAAATAAATGTTTGGTATTCTTTTGAATTTAAATATATTAATTAAGATTCTGTTTCTTGTCGAAAACCGGGTATCAGTCAAGTCCGTGGAATATGGAGAGAATTTCTTTTACAAGTAACATCGATGTTTCGGGACATTTTTTCCAAAGTTTTCCCAGAATACTAATCTTTTCCGACTCAAGAGCTGTCACTTTGATAAGCAAATTTGCCTTTTGGTACTAATACTGCGTCCGCCGCTAATATTTACTCTTTTACTCTTTTACTTGTTTTAATCATTTGACTGTGGCCATGCTGCAGCACCGCCTTTAGTCGAGAAAATCGACCCCAGGACTTATTCTTTGTAAGCCTAGTACTTATTCTATCGGTCTCTTTTTGCCGAACCGCTAAGTTACGGGGACGTAAACACACCAACATCGGTTGTCAAGCGATTTTGGGGGACAAACACAGACACACAAACACACATACATACACACACACACACACACACACACACA
>NC_069002.1:35731858-35733026 GCF_001194135.2 Octopus bimaculoides | reverse complement strand
ATATATATTTATATATATATATATATAGGAGTAGCTGTGTGGTAAGTGACTTCCTTACTAACCACATGGTTCCGGGTTCAGTCCCACTGCGTGGCACCTTGGGCAAGTGTCTTCTACTAAGCCTTATGAGTGGATTTGGTAGGCGGAAACTGAAAGAAGCACGTCTTATATATATATATATATATATATATATGTATATGTTTGTGTCCGTGTTAACGTTTCGATAAACAGGACCAATAGTATAAGTACTAGGCATACAAAGAATAAGTCCTGGGGTCGACTAAAGGCGGTGCTCCAGCATGGCTGCAGTCAAATGACGGAAACAAATAAAAGAATAAGGAATATATATGCATGTATGTATGTATGTATCAATCAATCAATCTATATTATATTGAACATTGCACAACTTTACAATATATACATTGAATTGAACTCACCAGCTTGGGAACCCCTGCGTAGACGATCTGCTTATAATAATTTCGTAACTCTATTAAAACACTCTACTGCTTATAAAAAGGAACAACAAAATAGTCCTATATATATATATATATATATAATGCAATAATAAACAAGGGATTTTTATGGCTAGAATTCTTTTGAACATACGTCAGCTAGAAGAGGTCTGATTTAAGGCTAACAATAACAAAAACAGATGCCGCAGCAGCAGCAACAACAACAACAACAACAACCACAGCAACTTTTTGAAACTGAGGGAAAACAAGAAAGAACTTGAAAAAAGGCTGAGATACGACTGAGTAGGAAGAAGACGTTTGTTTACAAACAGACCGGTCACGGGTTCAAATTTATAAATGTCACACGTAGATACATCATAAAATCAGTCGCAATAAAAAATATCATGGCTAATCTATCATTCTATTGCTTTTGATAGGCTATTTACTGTAAGAACAACAATAACAGCAGCAATAACGAAAACGCACAGAGCACATATTTGCAGGCTTTCATCTTTCTGTGAACCTCCTGTTTTCCTGAAACAACTGACAAATAAAATGCGAACTCTACCGATGTCAATTCGAAACAACTCCTCCTGATCTTCCTCCTGCTCCTCCTCCTGCTCCTCCTGCTCCTGCTCCTGCTCCTGCACCTCCTCATCATCTCCCCCTCTCTCTTACTCCCTCTCCCTCTTTTCTCTCTCTCTCTCTCTCTCTCT
>NC_069002.1:35728515-35731464 GCF_001194135.2 Octopus bimaculoides | reverse complement strand
ATTGTGAAATTAACTTTAATGATACACTTTCTGAACTAGGTTTTGATTCTATATGTGATTGCGATTCTGATAATACAGTTGAGTTATCACCTAGCTTTAATATTTATTGTAATAATAATAATATCACATTTACGCCTAATTTGCAATGGGAAACTAGTGGAAATTCTTTAACAATGATTACCAGATATAAGTGAATAAATGCCTGTGTAATTGTCGAAACAAAATCGTATACCCTTTAGAAAACCAGTGTTTAAAGAAAAATATAGTCAATCAGTGTAAGGTAATAAAAGGAGATCGTAAGTATTATTACACTGGTTCATCTGCCACAATTTGGAAGTCTTAGAGTTCAGAATCATTCTCATTCATTTAAGTATTGAAGAAAAAGTAATTCTACAAATATTGTTAAATGTATTTGGGATTCAAAAAATTGGAATATTAAGTATGATTTAAAGTTGTACATTATTAGTACAATATTAGCAATTCTACATTATTGGCAATTCTACATTATTGGCAATTCTACATGCGATCTTTGCTTTGAATAAATGCATTATATAATTACTTCTAAATTAATTTTATTGAATCTGAATGGGAACTTTACTATAAGATGTTGCCATAAATTTCAAAAAAGAAAGAAACAAAAAAAAAACATTGAAATATTTCAATTCTTAATTATAATATTACGGAGATGTACTTGCATAGCAAGTGACCTGATCTGAGATCGTGTGCTGGAACGAAAACAATTGCAGCGCGGAAGGTGTTCATAAACCATTTAAAATAACACACAAAAACCGTTAGATTCACTTCAACATTTGAATTTAATTTGTCAAAATATTTTCGTCGCTTTGAGACTGCGACCTGTTCACTGACAAAGCGACGAAAATATTTTGACAAATTAAATTTAAATGTTGAAGTGAATCTAACGGTTTTTGTGTGTTATTTTAAATGGCTTATAAACACCTTCCACGCTGCAATTGTTTAATTATAATAGTTTTTCATATATTATATAATAAGGTTAATTCTTCTAAAAGGTTTACTATATTTAGTAAACAGATAACTAATTGTTGTGTCGTAAATTCTCTAAGCTTTTAATAAGCATAACATAGGATTCTTATCTTTATGTTTTATTTTTAGGTATCAAGTGACGTCACCAATAATTGAATATAAAAGTCTTTTTAGATTATATTTCTCTATATTTCTAATTGTCATAATGTAGAATTCATATGCTTGTTTTTTGATTATTTCGTTATCCATTGACGTCACCAATAGTTGAATGCAAAAATGACCTTTGTTAAATATGTATATTTTTCTTTTTTTATAAAAATGTTTCGTTATCAAATGACGTCACCTTTGGGTGAACGCAGCAAGTTTTAGGTTGAATTTGCTTTCTTTTAGTTTGCGTTTTGCACAGGAAATGTTTCAGATGATATAAAAGGGATATTATTGGATAAAATAGGTGGAAGAACAGACGGAATGGTCTTGATTAAAATGATTTTGATTATAAATCTGAAGGCCTAGAACTAGCTAAACATGTACAGTTGTAGATGGCATATTCAAATACGTTGGGGGGTAAATTTAAACAAAAATTTTATAGCTATTATAAATTTTTCAGACATACTGGTAAGCTGACAAGCCCGACATTAGAATGATATAAATAGCTTCTGTAGGAGAGAACACAATTCAAATAAGACAGCAAATTGAGAATATTCAAGAAACGAAAGACTTGTTTAAACGGAGCTGATACATGTGGGCATTGTCTAACCTAAAAGGCACATATCCTACAAAACTTCAAATATTCAAATACCTCTATCAACCCTAGAAACGAAATCTTTACAACGTGTTCTCACAAGGACAGTTAAATGCTAGCCAACTGTAAAACTCAGCTTCCAGAACTAAACGGGAAACGCCTAATTATAATAGACGTCTACTCATACGTTTTAGCCTTTCTTTGCTGCTTTATGTTGTTCTTTTTTATTCTAAATCCATAACCTATACCTTTTTGCTTTTTCTTTTCTGAGTGGTTTCTTTCCTTCTAAGTTTCTTTTCTCTTATCCGCTTCTTCAAATTTTTCCCTTTATTTCTTTACCAATTCTATTAACATTTACGTTGACCAGTTTGAGTTTCACTACCTTCTGCCGTACAGTATCATTGATTTTATAATACATAGACAAGACTATGAACTTAGGTACACAATTTCAGCATTTTATCACGGTTATTACTATTAAAATGATGGATATTTTGGCATCAATTTTAGATAGAAATTCTACATCTCATGGATGGATATAATATCATATAAAGGGAGAAAATCCAGCAACACGTTTCTCTATAATGAAATGAATACAGTCTCATATTTTCTTCGAATTTCATAAAGTTCTCCTTGAAGAACAAAGAAGCATATCTCATTTCCCATTCATCTGGACCTGATGAAAGTAAAATAACTGCAGGCATGCTGTAGGTTATACTTCTTACAGGAAACCAAAGGTGGCTTGCCCATAAATATTTCACTTTCCTTCTAAACAGGGAGGTGTCTAAATAATTTTTGGCGTAATATACATATCTATCTATCTATCTATCTATCTATCTATCTATCTATCTATCTATCAGTCAGTCTGTCTGTCTGTTTGTCTGTCTGTCTCTCTGTCTTTCTCTTTCTCTCTCGCTCTCTCTTTCTCTCCCTATCTCCCTCTGTATGTATCAACTGCTTCCGTACTTCAATCGCTCCCATACTTCAATCGGTACATGAACCGTGGCAACAGGATTCAGCTTTTTCTTCAGCTGAAACTAAAATATACGCAATCTAGTTCATATATTGATGAATATATGAATATATTTTTTTGTGCGTAAACACACATGTTAACCAATGTAATGTAGGTTTATAAATATATACATATACACACACATATATACATATACACACACATATATTCATATATATATATATATATATATATG
>NC_069002.1:35725595-35726718 GCF_001194135.2 Octopus bimaculoides | reverse complement strand
TATATATATATATATATGTATATGTATGTATTTATATATATATATATATATATATATATATATGTATATATATATATATGTGTGTATTTATATATATATATTTAAATATATTTACATATATAAACACATATACTTAAGTGTATAGATATGTACACTTCACACATACATATGTACTTGTTTTGTGTGTATGTACACACACACACACACAAACACACATAAATGTGTATGTGTGTGTGTGTGTATGTGCACTCTTACATAGAGATATGTATCTACACACAGAAGCATTGAAATACAAGCGCGCACACACACACACACACACACATGCAGACACCCATTGGGAACGACTTTTCTGTTCAAACACATATAGACACATTCTTACGTACAAACAACATTTTACGTATGCTCTCACACGAATACACAATTTCTATTTAATAATAATGAAAATAATGCGATATAAAAAATTAACAATCATAATGATAGTAAAAATGAAAAGAAACCTGAATTTTAATAAAGGCGAAACATATTTTTTATCTGTCTTTAGTAATTACTATTTTGCTTATCTTGCAGTTTTGTGAGCATTAATATTTCATATATAGTTTTGAATAATTAAGACAATTCGTCAAACTTTAAGTCTATGTGATTGTCATACGAACGGATGTAGAAGTGACATGTGTTGTAAATATTCGGTTTGAAGGGAAGCGTGTGTCTAGTTTTGGGAATTACAATATATGTTGATGTGTAGTACATACACTGGTAGATATATATAGGCGCAGGAGTGGCTGTGGTAGCTTGTTTACCAACCACATGGTCCTGGGTTCAGTCCCACTGCGTGGCACCTTGGGCAAGTCTCTTCTACTATAGCCTTGGGCCGACCAAAACCTTGTGAGTGGATTTGGTAGACAGAAACTGGAAGATCTCGATTGTATATATATATATGAAATTTTTCTGGAGAACATTATTTTTCTTTGTGGTTGGGTCGTTGATGACCTATTTCTAGCATATTGGATGTCCACCTACTGGTCATCCCTTATACACGTGCAATACAATTTTTTCTGAATTTTCAGATTTTTTTATATGCTAGGCTACTTGGTTTTAAATTGAATTAATATTCAATTTATCACCC
>NC_069002.1:35724709-35725067 GCF_001194135.2 Octopus bimaculoides | reverse complement strand
ATATATATATATATATATATATATATATATATGCATATAAGCACGTGTGCAGCGCTGTATCTAGCCATATGCACATAATGCAGGAAAAGAAAGAGAAAAAAAAGCAAACAAAGAAAACATTTGTCTGTACCGTTGTGCTGAGAACAAGACAGCCAGTTATATTATTATTCGAAAGAGTAATGAAAAATGGTGGCATCTGTCGGAAATAATTGAAGCAATAGATTCAGCTGTTGTTGGTAGAGCTGCACCGGCATTGTTGCTATTTCGGCGGCTTGTAGTGTATTCATCATCATCATCGTCGTCATCATCATCATCATCATCATCATCATCACTATCATTATCAGCAGCAGTACCACCA
>NC_069002.1:35721526-35724699 GCF_001194135.2 Octopus bimaculoides | reverse complement strand
ATCATCATCATCATCATCATCATCATCATCATCATCATCATCATGGAAAAAAAAATTATTTTTGCTATTATTCTTCTTTGTTTTATTTTCATTGATATTCTTATTATTACTGCTATAATTACTTTCGTTATTGTTACTTTTGTAGCAGAAAGACGTTGTTGTTGTTGTTGCTATTATTGTTATCATTATTATTATTATTATTATTATTATTATTATTATTATTATTATTACTATTATAATAATAATAATAATAATTATTACTATTATTATTATTATAATAATAATAATAATAATAATAATAATAATAATAATAATAATAATTATTATTATTTCTATCATTATTATTATTGTTATCATTATTATTATTGTTATTGTTGCCGCTGCTGCTGCTGTTGTTGCTGTTGGTATCGTGGGAAATAAAAAAATCATGTTGCTGTTGGTATTGTTGTAATCGTTGTGATACCTTTTCTTATTCTTATTGATATTTTTATTATATTTAATGTTGTTGTTGTTGTTGTTGTTGTTGTTGTTGTTGTTGTTGTTGTTGTTGTTGTTATTATTATTATTATTATTATTATTATTATTATTATTATCATTATTATTATTATTACTATTATTATTATTATCATTATTATTATTATTATCATTTTTATTATTATTACTATTGTTATTATTATCATTATTATTATTATTATTATTATTATTATTATTATTATTATTATTATTATTAATAATTTTATTATTCTGTTATTTTTCAATACATTTAATTAACTACAAGTTACGTAACTTCAATTGTGTTATTATGGCGGAATCGCATTTTTCCTTATCCAGTCTACAAGACAGGAGCGTAATTGATGTTTTAGATGTTGTTATTGTTCTTATTGACGTTTAAGCAATTGTGGTTGAGGTTGTTAATATTATTTTATATTTTATATTTAGC
Source organism: Octopus bimaculoides (assembly GCF_001194135.2). Lineage (NCBI taxonomy): Eukaryota > Metazoa > Mollusca > Cephalopoda > Octopoda > Octopodidae > Octopus > Octopus bimaculoides. Next base: position 35,723,759 of record NC_069002.1, on the reverse strand, counting down.
CTACATGTCATTTCTGACCTGTTAGAGCTTATAATTATAAAGTTCCCGCCGTGACTATCCCGACTTTCGTTCTATCTATCTATCTATCTATCTATCTATCTATCTATCTATCTATCTATCTATCTATCTCTCTGTCTGTCTATTATTTCTACTTATTTCAGTTATTGGAATGCGGCCATGCTGGGGCAACATCAAGAAAAGTTTCAGTAGCACAAATCAACACTACATGATTTACAATGGACGGATAGGTGTCCTTACTTTGTCGTTACCACGACGTTTCGGCTGATGTACTCTTCAGCCTTCATCAGGTGTCCTGGTGGAATTTGGAACCCAATCCTTTATTTGACCAATGTGTATATATATGTATATGTATATATACATTTTTTTATTTGTGAATTAAAGAAACTATTTTATCCACCAATGCGGTGTTGAGCACTCATTTCATCGTTCTACATTTACGTGTGTGCATATATGTACTTATATGAGTGTGTGGTAGTGGAAGACTTACAGACACACAAACACACACACGCACACACACACACCTACACAAACAAATGTCAGGTTTCTTTCATTTTCCGTCAATTTTCATCCATTCCCAAGGCTTTGGTTTATTCGAAGCTATAGTAGAAGACACCCACCCATGATGCCACGCAGCGGAACTGAACCCGGAACCTTGTGGTTTGGAACCAAGCTTTTTACCTCACAGCCACGCTGTGGTAGTGTCGCATGACTGTCGCAATACTGTAGTTTAACACAGTGTGGTAGCATGGTATGGGTTAGCGGCGTAGTACGGAGCAGAGCGATGTGGAGTTTTGTGGTTTGGTGCAATGTGATTTGTTGTTGTTGGCTCTCCGTCGCTTACGACGTCGAGGGTTCCAGTTGATCCGATCAACGGAACAGCCTGCTCGTGAAATTAACGTGCAAGTGGCTGAGCACTCCACAGACACGTGTACCCTTAACGTAGTTCTCGGGGATATTCAGCGTGACATAGAGTGTGACAAGGCTGGCCCTTTGAATTACAGGCACAACAGAAACAGGAAGTAAGAGTGAGAGAAAGTTGTGGTGAAAGAGTACAGCAGGGTTCGCCACCATCTCCTGCCGGAGCCTCGTGGAACTTTAGGTGTTTTTTGCTCAATAAAAACTCACAACGCCCGGTTTGGGAATCGAAACCGCGATCCTATGACCCCGAGTCCGATGCCCTAACCACTGGGCCATTGCGCTTCCGGTGCAATGTGGTAGTGTTATAGAATCAAATCAGATATAGTAAGAAAAGATGGTACACTGCGCTAGTATAGAGTGGTGCTGCAATGTTGTATACATAATGTAGTACGTTGTAATACTGTAGCGTATTGCAATGTGTTAGTTGAGCTCTGTGGTATGATGCTGTATAACAGCGATCGCTTTTAATTTAATTTTATTTTTTACTTCTTGAAGTATCAAGTAATTTTCCGAACTTCCATTGTCTTTGATGTTTTCATAAACCGCCATTATGATTGAGCTCTTCTTGAACGCATTGTTGTCGACCTCCTACCGAAGCGTTGCGTGTAATATCGATGAAACTTGTGAACGTCCTCAAAAGCTTGCATGTCCCAAAGGAGTTTTCACTTTGTAGTTTTTCTAATTACTATTTGACAATAGAAATTCGATCGTCTTGAGGTAAACCACGTCCGTTGCGAGTGGTTTTTAATAAGAATTTTTGTCTCTTGGAAATGTTTACTAAAAGACATAAGGACATTAAAAAGAAAAAAAAATGGAAAGGGAAAATGAATGAAGAAGTATTGATGTGTGAGAGACCCGGTTCCTTGGTTACTTCTCAGAAATTTTCAGTGTTTGTTGGAGTCTTCTGTCAATATTAAAATATTGTCCTCTTACAAAATGAACAATCTTCAGATTTATAATTAAATCCATAATAATAATCTCTTACATAAAACAAATATGAATGATGTTTAAATGCTAGATTAAAAAGAATGTGACTGTGTGTGTTTGTGTGTGTACATACATATACACGCACACACATAAATATAAAGGGAGAGAAAGAGAGAGAGAGAGAGAGGGGGAGAAAGAGAGAGAGGGAACAGTTTTACAGATACGTGGATGACACGTCTAATGTTCTGATTTGACGATGTAGTCAAAACTATAAAATTCACAACGCTACTCTGTGTCTGTCTATCTGTCTGTCTGTCTGTCTGTCTTTCTCCCCTCTCTCTCTCTCTCTCTCTCTCTCTCTCTCTCT
>NC_069002.1:35717008-35721516 GCF_001194135.2 Octopus bimaculoides | reverse complement strand
TATATATATATATGCACACACAAATACACATATATGTATACATATATCTCAATCACACACACTTACACATACACATGCACACACAAACACGGTGAAGTAAACACACACACACACACACACACACACACACACACAAACTCATACGCACAGTAAACGAGTCTCCGTCGCTTTCAGTGGTGACTCTGTAGTTAGATGAACTAAATTATCTTTCTGTTAAAACTTAAGTTGGCCGAGTAGTCCATGGACACGGTTCGGCATGAGAGACCGATAGAATAAGTACTAGGCTTACAAAGAATAAGTCCTGGGGTCGATTTTCTCGACTAAAGGCGGTGCTCCAGCATGGACGCAGTCAAATGACTAAAACAAATAAATGAGTAAAAGAATATATATACATAGAATATATATATACATATATATACATATATAAACACACACACATATTCATATGCATATATATTCATATGTGGAGAGATGGTGTTGGAGTAGAAGGAAAACGTTCATGTGTGATGTCACCCATCATGGGGCCACATTTTCGAGGAAATTCAGGGAACAACGTTTCATATTCAAACCTGGTACCCACATGCCCAACAGGTTTAAATGAACTTTTTTCTTTTTCTACTCCTTTACCTCTTCCTATTCATTTCGAAGTGAAGTAAACCACCAGCCGTTTTTTCAAGCATTTCTTTTCTTTTTTTTAAAAATCTGTAATGTGTAACTTGAGGGAAACTTAGCTGCTATTTCTAGCAGGTTAGTCGACCATTTAGATGCTCCCTCATCACCATGTGGAGCAAGTCATTGATGATTGCGTTAAAGAAGGCGATATTTGTGAAGGTGGAGCGTGATGCGTGGTCTGTGTGTGTGTATGCGTGTCTATATATTTTAACATTAAACTGAGTTGGCAACACAACATTTATATACTGTATTCATGTTAATATTTATTCTTGTTGTTGTGTTGTTGTTGTTGTAGACGATGTAGCTGATTTTCATGTTGTTGTTACCGAATCGTTTTGGGTTTGGCTTAACCATTCCAAGAGTCACAAATCTCTTTAATTGCAATATGGATTGTATCAGGAAGTTAGCTAGAAGATTCGGACAATTAAAAAGAGATAGACTTCAAGCTGCTTTTTAACATTTCAAAGAGCCGCCATTTTGAATAGCGACAGTCACGCCAAGCCAGACGTTTATATATTTATCTATATATCTATATGCCCACCACACTCTCTCTCCATCTCTATCTTTCTACTTCCCATCTATCTGCTTTTCTATCTATCTATCTATCTATCTATCTATCTATCTATCTATCTATCTATCTATCTATCTATATATATATATATTATAGCGATCAATAAGCAAGAAATAGGACATAAAAACTATCATTGTAAATTCTGTTTACTCCTGAGACCAAATGGAATGTAGTTTATTGACATTTTCCAGCTCTGCCAGTTTAGCAGTGTGAACAAAGATAGAAAAAAAAGCAAAGAAAAAAAGCGAAAACAAGCAAACACAAAATCAATCAATCAGAGGCAGGCTCAATGTGTCTGTCCTCGACCTGCTAGAAAGAATAGCAAATAGGGCGGTGGACATAACTATAGTGGGAACACCATTTGTCAATCACTCTGAGGTGTCCTGGGGCTTAAATAAAAAAGAAAAAAACATTGCCGCCACCATCGTCACATCCAATAATAACACCGCCATTACAACCATTTCCAGCAGCACCGCTACCATAATCACCGCCAGTACCACTTCCAACAATATCTCTACCACGATCATCACAACCATCAACACCACCATTACACATGTATAAGCATATAAGTGGTTGTTTTCCGCCCAGGTATGTCTCTTTTTCTACTACAACCACATACGCACTTATCCAAACCACCGCTTTTAACCCCACGCCATAGCATGGTATTTCTCGCGGTATGACCACCTCTTATCCCTCCTCATTTTCTTTTTCTAAAGGATTCTTCTCACCACTTTTCTCTCTCCCTCTCTCTCTCTCTCACTTTTTCACTCTCCCCCCTCTCTCTCTGTCTGTCTGTCTCTCTCTGTGTCTGTCTGTCTGTCTGTCTGTCTGTCTGTCTGTCTGTCTGTCTGTCTGTCTGTCTCTCTCTCTGTCTGTCTCTCTCTCTCTTTGTGTCTCTCTTCCTATGTTTCTCCTGTACCTTGTTTTCTTTCAGAAGACAAACTAACATCCGAAACGTTAAACGTAGTTTTTCTTTCCATTTGAACGTTAAAGAAGCTTTATCGGGTTCTACATTTTTCGTTTTACATTTTGTTTTTCTCTATGACGCGTTTTGTATGTGTGTGTGTGAGTATATGTGAGTGTGTGTGTATGTATGTATATGCAAATATGTATGAGTGTGTGTGCGTATGTATATATAACTATATATATGTTCACAGATATAAATATATACATGCAAACGGCCCAAGCATCCACCAATGTGACAAGCTAGAAACACAATCCATAAAATACAATTTGCGCGCACAAAGTATATAAAAACGACATTTTCAAGATCAAATGTAATATAGCAATGTAATAAGGAGAGAAAATAGCATTTAAGGAAAGAGGGTATGGTGACATGATAGGGAAACAGAGACAAGAAGGCCACTGGATGGGCCAATGAGAAATGATAGATAAATAACTATAGTAAAACTGAATAGAATCACGTAATTGGCGGATAACCAGGTAAACAGGTAAACGACACCAGAAAACGATAAAGCGATTATGAAATCGACAAGCGGTGATAGAAACAACGACCGAACTCGCGAATAGAAAACGATGTATGAATAAAAGTCGAACCGAAAGAATAGAACGAGGAGAAGTTAGACGAAAGCAGAGCAAACGAGAAACTAGACGAAAACTTAACGGACGAGAAATTAGATAAAGACATGATACACAGAATATTTGCAGCTGAGTGTTTCTCGTCAGTCAATGATGCGAAATATCGTAGCAGTTTCGCGTAAATTGCCATTGTTACTGCTCAACTTTGCTGGCGCCAATACACATATATGTAAACATACATACACATCCACACACACATATCTTTATACCATGATAATATAAAGATGTAAATATGAAGAGGGGAGAGTGAAGAGTGCATGGAGAATAGGTTAAAAATGGAAGTTAAAGCGAAATGTCATGTTGGTGAGCTGTTAAAACTATAATTATGGTTTAATTTAATATGGTTCTAAAGAGATGTAGTTGGTTTAAACATTGTAAAAACAGATCATGGGTATATGTGAATAACTCTATTGGTTTCGTGTTGGTGCATCGCCTACGAAGGTATTTAAAGGGAAGTAATTCATTTATACTAATTTGATAATTAGAAATAAAGATATATTATTGTTTCAGGATTTTGGAAGAAAAAGAACTTAACTCGTAAAACGATGAGACAATCTGAATAATGGATGGAAGGATAAAATGATTTGAATAAAACAAGATTAATTTGTTAAAAAATATCTCAAAATTATGATAGCTTAGAGATTTTTTGAAAGATGAGGTTGCTTATAATCAAGTAAATTGAAATGATATTGTCAGGCAGTAGTTTTAAAGGTAACGATTGGATTCTGTTATGAGATTTGTAAAGATTTATGAATATAATGGAATAGTGATGATTATATAAAGTAAGTTAAAGTGAATTAAGCTCCGATAAAATGTGAAGTGGTGATAAATTCCAATAATATATTCGTAAATTTTGAATGGAGACATTTGAGGTTCAAATAATAGATAGCTGCATAAAGCTATTATAAAAATATAGTAAAATATTTAGAATTGGGGGTTCAAATATATGGAGTTGAAAATCTATAAATACAACAAAATAAAAAAATAGAGGTATAAATAAAAATGACAAAATGACAAAATATAAATAAAATAAAATAGAAAATAAACATATAAATAAAAAGAGAAAAGAAAGTATTTAGAAAATACGAAATAATGATTGTCTATGAGTTATCCGAAAGTAGTGAATTTAAAAATATATATTTTAGCGTTTACAGGGATATAAGATAATACACAATAAAAAAAACAGAGAAAAGGATGAAATAAATTAAATCGAGACATTACTATGACAGAGATATTAATTTCATCAGAGAATGTTTTTATAAAATATTGTTATGAAATATCACAAAGAACTTGAGGATATATAATTCATAAAAATACAAAAAAAGAGTTTTTGTAACAAGTGTTAAAAATTAATAGAGTAGATCAAAAGTTTCAGGTAAACGTTAAAATATAGACAACTTGATGTTAATCGTATGACTCCAGAAATTCATTCGTCTCCATACATCTCTTTAGACCGACCTCACTTCAAGATTCACGGACAATAGGTAGACTCCCTGAAGTTGCCGAGATCGCAAAAGAAAAAGTCACTTGGAGGGCTTCCACAACGATGGGAAGGCAATTCGGTTAGACGATTTTGGAAGTGCATTGTGATCAGTGATGTATGACAACATTCGACAATCTGGTTGGTACAGTAATATATATATATATATATATATATATATATATA
>NC_069002.1:35715385-35716741 GCF_001194135.2 Octopus bimaculoides | reverse complement strand
TATATATATATATATATATGTGTGTGTGTGTGTAATAAGACCATTATTTAAAATAATCAAGTAGCCAGTATGGAAAAAACACCGTATAGGTAATAATTACTATCGATATATAATTATATAAATATAATTATAATTAAGGATACTGGAGTGGTATCACCATGCTACATATAGAAGTCAAAACTAACTCTAAAGACACATTATGTATTCATATAGCACAGGTGAAATTATAAATGAACAAAGAAATTAGCAAATATATACAACGGCGTTGAAGAGCATAAACACTAAAGTTGTAGTTGAGAAAAAGTTAGCTGATATTAAAGACTGGAACACAACTGAATATTGAATAAAAATTACCTGCATCATGATGATTCGCGCCGGGTATCAAAATGCCCACATCATCACCGTTGCTCAATGGTCTGTCGACGCTGTAAAAGTCGTAAGCTGTGACATGGACAACTACAATGGATACTACGAAACCGTGGCCATTTGGAACATACAGTGGAGGCGATTTGACTGCGTCCACACGCCGAGGTTCATGCCTACATCATTGAATAGAGCCTTAGGATGAATTCAGCCGGCCATATGAAGACGCTGAGGATTGTAGTCAATCCCTGGCTGGGATGAGGGTTCTAGGTGATCCGATCAACGGAACAGCCTGCTCGTGAAACTAACGTGCAAGTGGCCGAGAATTCCACTGACACGTTTGCCAACCGTTAACGTAGTTGTCAGGGACAGTCGGCGTGACACAGAATGTGATAACGTTGGCAATTTGAAATACAGGTGCTACTTATTTTCCTAGCTGAGCGAACTGGAGCAAGGTGAAATAAAGTGTCCTGCTCAAGGACACGCCACGCATCCAAGAATCGAAGACGTAACTTTACGATCGTGTGTCGAATAGCCCAATAAAGCCACGAGCCTTCGCTTTCTAAATATTCTAAATAACCACATAACATATATATGTATAATAGCAATCGTTCTAAAATATAAACTAAATCTACAATAGCCTAAAAGATGTTTCTTCGAAAAGTAATATGTAATATAGATATTAATATAATATAGCTGAGCATAAATCTAATACATAAAGTATAAGAATTCTATAAAATACACAATGTCTATAATACACTTAATATGTTTACTCGATATTGTCAGTAATCCAGGTAAATCTAGTTTGTGTGGATTATTGACGTTAAGAATATCATGAAATTTAAAACTCATGATAGCTTTGCGTATCCTGATATTTTTGTTGTATTTTATTTTGGGGTGTCAGATAAATTTTATCGTTCCCACACTACACACACACACACACACACACACACACACACACACACACACACACACACACACACACACACACAC
>NC_069002.1:35710880-35715326 GCF_001194135.2 Octopus bimaculoides | reverse complement strand
TATATATATATATATATGCATATATATGTATATATATAAATATATATGCATATGTATGTATGCATATATGCATCTAACTATCTATCTATTTATCTATCTATATATTATGTACACTCCAAATCGAAACGGTTGGAAATGTCGAATACGTGTGTAACCTTGTGTGACTTAGATTACACGTTGTGTATTCTGTCAGTACTTGTAAATACGTGTGTTACTGCAATGACAAATCCGGATTTAATTTAATGAGTACGTATGTGTCAGCGCATGTGGATTTGGTAGAGGAAACTGAAAGAAGCCCGTCGTTGGCCCCCACCATTGCTTGACAACCGATGTTGGCGTATTTATGTCCCCATAACTTACCGGTTCGGCTAAAGAGACCGATAGAATAAGTCCTGGGGTCAAGTCGTTCAACTAAAGGCGGTGCTCCAGTATGGCCGTAGTCAAATGACTGAAGCAAGTAAAAGAATAAAAGAGTGTGTCTGTGCGTGCGTGTGTGTGTGTGTTTGTGTGTGTGTGAATATATATAATGCCCAGACATACATAAATATTTTTCTCTATGTATTCTCAATATATTTATATCAATATATGATAAACATGTATACATACGTACACACAAACACAATACAAAAAAAAAGGTATAATGAAAAAATATGTTTTAAATAAAAAAAAAAGAACCGACATTTTTCAGTTATGTTCATCCAATGATAATTCAGTATCTATTTTTGTGTGCTGTTCACTCTCACTCTCTCTCTCTCTTCAACTCTTTCTTTGTTTCTTTCTTTCCCTCTTTTCCTCTTTCTCTTCTATAGATTCCTCCATGTCCTTCTTACCTTTCCTTCCTTCTCTCCTTCTGTCCCATTCCATCTTTCTCTTCTCCATCTATTCCTACCCACCGTCTTCTATAAATCTATTGTATATTTACTGGTTTATTCTTTCAGAAATCTGTTCTTTTTTTTTTTTAAATAGACATTTATTAATTTCCTTTACTGTGACACAAGACGTTTGTTTGGTAAAAGGTTTCAGACAGAATTCGTATGTATGTACGTACGTATGTATGTATGTATGTATGCATGTATGTATGTATGTATGTATGTATGTATGTATGCATGCATGCATGAATGCATGTATGTATGTATGTGTGTATGTTTGTATGTATGTATTTATGTATGTATGTATGTAAGTATGTATGTATGTAGGTAGGTAGGTAGGTAGGTATATATGAATGTATGTCTATATGCATATATATATATATATATATATATATATATATATATATATATATATATATATATATATATATATATATGACTATGTAAATATGCTTGTATGTGGGTATGTACGACTGTATGCATATAGGTATGTCTATATATTTATGTATGTATGTATGTATGTTTAGATTCTCGAATGTATGTATGTACGAATGTATATATATATATATATATATATATATATATGTATATACATACATACATATATATATATATATATATATATACACATACATATATGTCAATCTATGTGTATATATTTCTATATATTTACAAACGTATGCTTTCATGTGTACGTAAATGCGCACACGCAAAAAGAGAGAGAAGGAGAGAGGAAGAGAGGGACTGAGAGTGAGAAATGGGAAGAGAGAGATAGAAGGAGAGCGAAGGGGGATGGGAGAGAGAAGAATGGAGGGAGGAGAAGGGAGAGTGAGGAAGAATGCAGAGCGAGAGAGAAAGAGGGAGTGACAGAAATACATATACAAAACAGGCGCCAATACAAACTTAACTATCTTTTTCTGTTGTCACGTTTAAGAAACTAAAATATATACACACAGGAAATCTAATGATTTGTAGTCATATTTTCCAACCTGAAGACCGATCCCAATGTATGTATATCCAGTAATACATACATACACAAACATAGACACATACAAATACATATGCACATATATACGTATATACATGTATAATATATAATATATATAACTATATATAAATATATATATTTATATACATACATGAAGAGGTATATAGACATATGCATAATATATATGTATAATACACACACGTACACACATATATGTCTCTATTTATATATATAAAACAGATGTGTATGCATATATATATATTCATGTATGTATACATAAAAGCACAGATACGCACACACGTACAGACAGGCTTTGTTTGCGTGTGTGTGTGTATGTGTGCGTATGTGTGTGTGTGTGTGTGTGTGTGTGCATGTGTGTGTGTGTATGTCTGTGTGCGTGTTGGGTTCTCCAACATGACCATAACAAGACGAACTCCAGCAGCCATCACGCGTCTTACAACAGACACCGGACGATAACGGACATAATAAATGCTCATTGATTCAGTGAAATTTAGCTAAATTAAAACATTTCTTGATTTTTAGAAGACATTTTAATCATACACACGCATAAACAGCACATACACACACATACACACACACACACACACACACACACACACACACACACACACACACACACACACACACACACACACACACACACACACACACACACACGCATATCCACACATACATACAAAAATGGTTTCTTTCAGTTTCCGTCTGCCAAATGCATTTACAATTCTTTGGTCGGCCCGAGGCTATAGTAAAAGACACTTGCCCAAGGTGCCACCCAGTGAGACAAAGTCAGAACTATGTAGTTAAGAAGTAAGCTCCTTAATACACATCCACGCCTGGCCCCCTCTGTTTAACAAGTGGTTGTTTTATTTACATACCCGCATTCACTTAGCGCTGTAATTCTCAACCATGTTTCCCCATGGAATGTGTATGCATGTGTGTGTGTGTATGACAGCTTTTTTTCCCATCGATCCCTATCTTATTCGGGTGGACTCTCATAGCCATTCGATTTTAAAAAAAAGTTCTTTATTTTTATAATTAATTATTATTAGGAATTGTATATAAAAATTGTTAAAATATTTTGCGCATTGTAAAAGTAAAACTAATTTATTGGGCATACATTTTAAGAAGAAAATCGTATATGGATCATTAAGGGCGACATAGACCTCGGCTGGGAGACACCGATTTAACGTTTCGCCAAAAGAGACCGTTAGAATAAATATCAATCATAAAAACAAGTACCAGAGTCGATTTGTTCGACGCAGCGTAAGAGGCGGTTCTCCAATATTGCTGGAATCCTTTTTACTAACGCAAATCAAAGAACAAGAAGAGCAAAAGATTAAAAAGTCATTTCCTGAAAAATCTTTGAAAGCGTTGCTCCAGCATGGACTTAGCTAAACGGCGGAATCTACTGAAATAGTGTTTCTATTTTGGAATAAGTTAAAAGTAACGACCTCACCCTCTATAACAGCCTTGGCAGACATGTTAAACATGACGAGATGCTTTTGTTAGGATTCCAGTTATTTACAGATTTTTATCTAACATTTTACCGATGACCTTTAGTAAATTATTATTATTATTATTATTATTATTATTATTATTATTATTATTATTATTATTATTATTATTATTATTATCATTATCGTTTGGTGTTGTTGTTTCGTTGTTGTAGTTATTGATGCTTTTTGATATTATTTACTCTTAATGTTACAACAGAGAGCGTGCTCTCTGTCTCTGGCTCCCTCATTCTCCCTCTTTCTCCCTACCTTTACACATACATATACACACGCACACACATACACAGATTCTGTGCACGTATATTGTGTGTGTCTTTGCGCGCGTATGTATTTGTATGTGTGTGTGTGTGTGTGTGTGTGTGTGTATGACGGATATATATATATATATATATATATATATATATATATATATATATATATACACAAACACATCTACGTATATACACGCACAAATATTTTCTTAAAATCAAAACAGGATTATAAATTTCTAAATTGACAGTAGAATGTACAACAGACATATAAACATTTGTAATGGTCATTTTCATAGAAACTCACAAATCTTAACTTAAAACGTTGAGAATTAAATGTCAAATTTAGAAATGTCTGCTGAACAATCCATTCTTTAAATTCAAAAGGTTTTTCCCATCTTCTGCTATTTTGAGGAAAGTATTCATATTTTAAACACAGCTAGAATTGATGCGGCCGTTGTTGTCGTTATCACTGACATTGTTGTTTCCGAGCCCACGGTCTAGCCCGATCGAGCAAGCCTTACATACATACATACATACATGCATACATACATACATACATGCTTACATACATACATATATACATACATATACAGGCATGCGTAATACACACACTTACACACATATGTTTATCTTTTCTTGTTTCAATCATTGGACTACGACTATGGTGGGGCATCGTCTCGACCGAATCAACTCCATATGTATGCATATCCGTGTGTGCGTGTATATATGTATATATAGATATGCATATATATTTAAATATATATGTATACATACATACATACATATATATATATATATATATA
>NC_069002.1:35707412-35709795 GCF_001194135.2 Octopus bimaculoides | reverse complement strand
TATATATATATATATATATATATATATATCTAGCTAGGTAAGAATTTGGGTACATACATACATAATGCATACACTCGTATGCATACATAAGTACATACCTACATAGATAGATACACACACACACACAATTATGTATATATATAGATACAGAAAGGTGCACACACAAATACATACATTACAAACACATAAATACATATGTACAGAAACAAACCAACACGTATGCCTTAGTGTTGTAGTTCAGCTGATACATCCGTTTAGTATCGCCAGTGAAATGCTATAAATATTGATAGAAACCAAAATTTTAATAGGTCTTGTTTATTGTTACTTTAGATTTACACTTTCCTTTTATTTTCAGCACTTATATGGGCTTTTAATGTCTGGATCAGAACGCATCACGTGATTACAAATAATAAAAATGGTGGCCTATTTTGATATCCATTATCTCATAAACTATAGATTATCAATCAAAACGTCTGCCTATCTATCTATCTATCTATCTATCTATCTATCTAACTACCACTGTATGTGTATATATATATATATATATATATATATATATATATATATATATATATATATATATATCGGTGTATATCTCCAACTACCTACCTACCTACCTACCTACCTACCTACCTACCTACCTACTTACCTACTTACCTATACCTACCTACCTACCTACGTATCTATCTATCTATCTATCTATCCTTCTATCTATCTGTTTCCCCCCTCTCTCTCTCTCTATCTATGTATCTGTCTGTCTGTCTATATCTATCTAACATCTACATATCTATTTATCAATCTTATGTTCTAGATATTACCCAGCAATGCGAAACCGATAAGAAAGGATATAAAAAACAAACAAATTTAATAACTTTAGCCAAAAGAAAGCCCGCCATACTAATATAGGCATATTTATGTGTGCGTCTGTATCTTCCCTCTTTCGCACTGTTGTGTGTATGTGTGTATGTATGACTGTATATATATATATATATATATATATATATATATATAAATACTTACATAATCTAACAATTCAGACATTGTCATATATAAATCTAAGTGAATATAACATCAGCAGTCATACAATGAAATGTATATGTGTGCAAATAGACACATGTATATATATGTATACACACACACACACACACACACACACACATATATATATATACATACATTATATATATACACGTACATTATATATATATATAGATTACACACAGTATTTAAAGACCACATATAGAGTGTAAATATATATCTTTCAGCTCGTTATACAAGCGTTCATAAAAAATGGGGGTAATACTATTTGAAACCAGTGTTTAGTTTCAATTCTTGGGTGATTTGGACGCTCGTCATAAAACTGCTTTAATTTCTCCATTTTACGTCTTTCTAAATAATAAAACATTGTATCCCGTACTGCCTGCTTTTGTAGTAGCAGTAATGGCGGCATCGGCAGCAGTAGCAGTAGTAGTAGTAGTAGTAGTAGCTGTTGTTGTCGTTACAATTGCTTTTAGCTCCATCTCACGCCTACCTGAGTCTAAGTATGATACAAAATATTCTGTTAATGACTTTCCTTTGCTTTGTTTTATATCCTAGACTGCATTATGTATCCATTCTTTTATAAAAATGAATGATTTGGAGGGAATTTGGCTGCTCCTTCTAGCATATCATGTGACTACACTCTAGCTCCCCTATTCGTTCACGTCACGTGTTGATTATTCCTTTTGGTGTTATCTAACTAGAGGTCATATCTGATCGGCCACGACTATTACTAGATGTCCGGCAATGACACTTTCGTTTTTGTTTCTTTTTCTTTTCACAAATCTAGAGATTACATTCACCGATGGGTTGAATTTAAGTTCGTTAAGTTTGATTTGAGAGAAATTTGGCTACTATTTCTAGTGATCTAAATGACTACTCCCAGTTGTTGTTATTGAACTGGTAGTATCAGTGGTGTATTCACATAAGGAAGGCCTGACTAAATAGACATTACCAGATTATGAGAGATCAATGGCAATGTGTGTGTGTGTGTGTGTGTGTGTGTGTAAGGCGGCGAACTGCCAAAATCGTTAGCACACCGGGAAGATGCACCGCCTTTTGATTTTAGTCGAATGTATCGACCCCCAGTGTCTATTTTTTTTTAAAGATTATTCTATCGATTTCTTTGGCCGAACCGCTAAGTTACTGGGACAAGCGATGGAGGGGGCCGAACATAGACACAAGGTAACTTACACACACACACGCGCACACACGTAACTATTTAGACTTTGGGTATATGTCTTTTAGTATGTTGATTAAAGCATATTCATTGTTTGGGCTACCTGATGCCAGCCATTAAGATTCATACTAAATTCATTTTTCGTTTCCTTTATCAAATATATAT
>NC_069002.1:35705864-35706693 GCF_001194135.2 Octopus bimaculoides | reverse complement strand
ACAAGGCGTTGATCAGCCCGCGGTTATGATAGAAGGCGTTTGCTCAAGGTGTTATGAAACGGGACTGAGCCCGGAATCCTGTTGTTGGGAAGCAAACTTCTTACCAAACAGCAACACCTGCGCCTAAATATTAATGTAAATAGTATATATATATATATATATATATATATATATATATTTTTACATTAATATGTGTGTGAGTGTGTATTCATGTATGTATGTTTAGGCTGGTGGCAGAATCTATAGTGCTTCTGGACGTGGTGACAGAATGATATTGGTTAGTAATACGATATTGATGGTGTAGCAGAATATCTGGGCAATACTTTGTGGACTCGGAAATATTGGTGGTGGACAGAGATAACCAAAAGTTATCTGCTTAAATGCAATTGTTAAGAAAAACAAAGACAAACAGATTGGCAAAGTGACATTTCTTTTGCTAATTAATGGTAAACTCATGCCTGAATTTTGTTGAAGAACTCTTCACGGAGGAATAGTGATAGCCAAAAACATTGTTAGAAACATGTTTTGCAGGGAACATTCAGACTAATTAGCCAAACTTCTTGCTAATGAGTAATTATTAATTGTCAGGACATTTATATTCGTTAATTCAATTTGATTTAATTATTTTTTTTTTGTGATTTGCTTTATTTCAATTGGTTAGATTCTCAGATTTTGAATTTTAGTGGTGCATTTATTTTTTTTTATCATTATATAAGCTTCATCATCATCATCATCATCACTACCACCACCTCCAATACCACTACCAACCCAGTCCTCGTCACCACCACCACCACCACTACCACCACCACCAGCACCACCAGCACCACCA
>NC_069002.1:35703099-35704603 GCF_001194135.2 Octopus bimaculoides | reverse complement strand
TGCTTAAGCTAATCCTTTGGAACTAAAATGTTTCTCCAAACTAATCTACCTAATGGCCAGCCGCGTGAATGCAGTTAGTTATCAATAATGATACAGACTACTACAAATATGTGCGTATACGTGTGTGTGTGTGTGTGTGTGTGTGTGTGTGTGTGTGTGTGTGTGTGTGTGTGTGTGAGGAAACGTAATGCTTACCTACCTTACAGTCAGTGAAACATTTCATTGCTACACTGATTATATACAAGCCTATCTATAATCCGGTGTTTGTGTCTGTTGAAGCATTGAAGATATGAAGACAAAAGTGAAATTCTAGCGTGTTTTTAGAAAAGAAGTCGACAAATTATGACGTCATCACAGATGAAAGTGAAAGTTTTCTATAGAAATATACAAAGAAATGAGAATAATTTTTTTTTGCCTTCTTTAATTTTCTCCGTTGAACAATCAGTATTGCAATGACGTCATAATAGAATATTTTTCAAATTTTGTAGAATATTTTCTTTCTTGAAATCATTGAAATTAATTAACTTCTTTCGTTATTTACTGCAGTGAAAACAGACATCCACGAAACAAAACCAATAATAATAATCTTTTGTGCTATAAGCACAAGATCTGGAATTTCGGACGAGGGGGGGGGGAGCTCTCGTCGATTACATCGACCCCAATGCTCAAATGGTACTTACTTTTTCGACCCCTAAATGATGGAAAGCAAAGCTGGCCTCGGCTGAATTTGAACTCAGAACGTGAAAACGGAGGAAATGCTCCTAAGCTTTTGTCCAGCCCAGCTGATAACGTTTCTGCCAGCTTTTCACCCTACGCTAATAATTGCTTCAAATTTTGGATCGCTTCTAATGATGACGATGACAATGATGATGACGATGATAATGTTGATTATAATGGTGATGTTTTGTTACTTTTGTTTGCTGTTTTTGCCAATCATTTTTTGCCCCACTCTTTCTCACCACCAATTAACGAATGAAAGCCGTAACGTGAAACTG
The DNA here is from genome assembly GCF_001194135.2 of Octopus bimaculoides. Classification (NCBI taxonomy): domain Eukaryota; kingdom Metazoa; phylum Mollusca; class Cephalopoda; order Octopoda; family Octopodidae; genus Octopus; species Octopus bimaculoides. The sequence continues at coordinate 35,703,608 of NC_069002.1, read as the reverse complement.
AATCGTTCATTAAATCCTCGCAGGAAAATGTTATTAATTCGAATATAATAAAAGACTTATAAAATTGAGTCAGAGAGCAAATACAGAATTTGTGGAAAAGAAGACGAAAATATTCACCATCTTTTGTGTGAACGCAGCAAACTGGTACAAAGAGAGTACAAGTGCAGGGTGCAATGAGTGAATTGGAATGTTAGTTGAGGGTTGTGGATTGAGAATAACAGAATACTCGTGTGAATGCGAGGTTTCCCATCCGAACAGCTTACTGTAGCAAATCAAGAAAACAAAACTGATAACTTTACAACGTATATAGACAACAGCATCATCACCATCACCATCACCATCACTCACCCTACTGAACACCGCCACCCCCACCCCCACCACCACCGTCACCATCAACAACAACAACAACATGCATTACAAACTCACTCTATGAGATACATAAACTCAGCCATGAAGCTAGCCTGTTCGCGCTTTTGTATGTATGTATGTATGTATGTATGTATGTATGT
>NC_069002.1:35702111-35702865 GCF_001194135.2 Octopus bimaculoides | reverse complement strand
TATATATATATATATATATATATATATATATATATATATATATATCTTTTGATTACCCTAATAACGTCTTCATTGCTTCCTTGCACCTGTCCCTCGACTCCATTAAGTTGTAATGATATTGCTGAATGGATGTCAACTGCTTCTATAATAGGAAATGTTCTCACAAGCAACGACAATCAATTTTCCAGTCTCCGTGAATTATACCGAATTTCAGATTTTCAATTTGCTCTGAAGCTGACCAGATGTTGCTTAACACATCGAACCATTGGGCAATCTTGCAACTCTTAAGCAGATTGCAGCTTGCCTTAAATTCATTTTAAATTACCGTAAAGCAAACAAAAAAAACGCATTATTTCCGCATTTGTGTCGTTATTTCACAGTAATCGACGTTCGTTTCACGGTGAAGAATAAATAAACCTATGAAGATTTAGACCTCTATATCTAAAGTGGTTTTATTCAGCCAACGTTTAAGTATGGATGTACCGAATTTTCTTTTTCTCTCATTCTCTCAATCCTTTCTTTATCAGCTCTTCCTCTCTCTCTCTCGCTCTCTCTCTCTCTCTGTTCCTACTCCCCTCTGAATTTGTTATTGCCTATTTCCCCCCCCCCCTTTTCTCTATCACTGCTTATCCATTACTCTGCTGAGTTACCTCGCAGTCTATCTATTTTCCTGTTTCCTATATCGCTACTTCATTATTTACCATATTTACTACCATATATAATTTTCTCTCTCTCTCTCTCTCTCTCTCTCTCT
>NC_069002.1:35700923-35701195 GCF_001194135.2 Octopus bimaculoides | reverse complement strand
ATATATACATGTATATATATGTATGTATGTATAAATATATTTGTGTATATAGGTCCATATAAACAGATATTTTCAACACGCAAACAAAATGTCTGTGTAATTATTAATGTGTGTATATATATATATCCATATATTTGAGAAGGGACACACAATCACATACATTTATATACACTCACACATTTATATACATATATGCATGCATATGTATATAATACATACCCACATACGTACACCCCACCATATATATATATATATATATATATATATATATA
>NC_069002.1:35699906-35700125 GCF_001194135.2 Octopus bimaculoides | reverse complement strand
CCGCCTCTTCCTCACTCTACTACTATTACTACTACTACCAATACTGACACTAGTACCAGCACCACCACCAGCACTACTACTACTACTACTACTACTACTACTACTACTACTACTACTACTACAACTACTACTACTACTACTACCAGGAACATGACAACCGCCACCACTACTACAGCCACCACTAAGACCACCCCCATCAGCAACACTAAGCTCCGCAAA
>NC_069002.1:35698499-35699896 GCF_001194135.2 Octopus bimaculoides | reverse complement strand
CCCCCCAACTAGGCGCTCTGGCCAACAACAGGTCCTTAGGCTCAAAGTCTGGCTGCAGGGTGTTGCTGCAGGAAAGTCATATGCATGACAGCAACACTCCCCTCCTTGCCATAAATTGCGGAAAAAGTTAGAAAGTGGTTTTGTCGGAGAATTGTTACGACCTCACCAGCCTCAGTTTCTGGCCTCCACGATTGTGATCGCGTGAATTACTGTGTGAGGTGCAGTTGGGGAAGACTAACTGCACTGCCTGAAAAACTAAAGCCGTGCTGGTGGCCAAGATCAAGAAGGGGTTCGAAAATCTTTCCAGGAACACAAGCAGGAACACGCGATCAAGGTTCCGGAGCCATAAACTAGTTGATATTTAACAATTTAAAAAATACTTTTCGTTTTGGATAAATGAGTTTAGGGGTTAATGAGAAAAATTCAAACGAATTTCGCTGTTGGTTTTAAATTACGTTTCATTTTGTGTTTGAAAGTAAATGAAGCAGGGATTGCAGCGGTGATCTCCGATTTCCAAAATCTCTTCTAACTTTCAAGAATTCTCCTATCATTTATGAGTGCGTAGGACAAAAAGAAACTGGCCAAAACGCGTACTAATTGGTTGATTGGCGTTTAAAAAAAGTTCATTAATTTCTAAAAAATACTTTATTATCGAAAAGGCATCTGTCATTATCTTTAAGTGTGTAGTGCAAAAATAAGGCTTCAGGTGTCCTCGGGCTATAGCTGAAGACACTTATTCTAGGTGCTACACAATGCACTGAGTCCAAGACCACATGGTTGCGAAGCAAGCTTCGTATTGAGTCATCTCTGCGCTTTTTTCTGAAACCTGTAAATATACATATATTACACTTACTTTCTGATTCTTCTGTTGCTTTGTGCATCAGCTTTGAAATACTTGTAACACCCTAGACATAAACTAGATATTACATACGGTTATAGGATCTCTCATCTTCACCTCCTAATAATTGTATATAAAACATATCAAACTCTAAGACTGGGGTACCAGGCAGACAGTATACCATTATGCTGTTTCCAGTATATTTAGATGTCTAATTCATATTTCAATTAATGGTATCTCAATCGAGCACTGTCTTATCAATAATATAAAACATATTATCAATGATATGTATCAATAATATAAAACATTATCTATATTGAAAGCTTAAAATTTAATTAACTTCATATACTTGGAAACGTATTTACATATATGCACATATATGTATATATGTATGCATACATATATACATATATTCATACATACAAATAAAGGCATATTTAAATACACATATATATATATGTATAAATAAATATACATGTATGTATGTATACACACACACACACGCACACACACACACACACACACACACACACACACACACACACACACACACACACAC
>NC_069002.1:35697478-35698060 GCF_001194135.2 Octopus bimaculoides | reverse complement strand
TATATATATATATTTATATGTATCTATCTATCTATCTCTCTCTCTCTATATATATATACATACGTACAGGGAGAGAGGGTGATTGAAAGAAGAGAAAAGCAAGGGAGAGGCAATAGATATCTATCTCTGCAATATCTATTCTTATATTCTCCCCATTATTTAGAACTAACAACCTTCAAATATCTTTATACCATTCCTCTCAAAACATCTATCAAACAATTATCTCCAGCGATAAACACATCTTCATCTCTATTCATTCGCTCGCCTCTATTTTTATCTTTCACATGTGAGAACATATAAATGATTTTAGTTTTCGTTCGTTCTTTTTCTTTATGTTTTTCTTTCTTTTTTTTTCTACAAATAAATATCTTACTTTTGCGTCTATCAAATTTTCGCTGGAATAATTTTTTTTTTCAATAGCGTGAACATCATCTTGGTAGTAATCGATAATCTGAACATCTAGTTGTGAAGTGTCGTGAATAGTAGCAAATAAGAGGAATAATCGACTATGAAACGAAACAGGCCTAAGAATTCGCGCACACACACACACACACACACACACACACACACACACACACACAC
>NC_069002.1:35694524-35697104 GCF_001194135.2 Octopus bimaculoides | reverse complement strand
TATATATATATATATATATATATATATATATATGACATATATATATATATATATATATATAAATATTCATATATATGCACACACACACACATATATATATATATGCGTATATATACGTACATTTAAGCATGTATATCTATATGTGTACATTTGTGGATATAAGATACGTATATATGATATACTTTATATATATGTATATATATATATATATGTGTGTGTGTGTGCGTGCACATATATGTGCATTAAAAACGGAGTTGTGTGAATACTTAAGATTTAAGTAGAATTTTATAATGTTATATTAGCTGAAACTTCAGAAGACATTACTGAGCGTTTCTCATTCCGTTATTCGAACTTTTAAGGAAAATGAAACGAAATTTTATATATATATATATTTATTTATATATGTACGCACACACACACACACACACACACACACACACACACACACACACACACACACACACACACACACACATATCTATATCTATAATAATAGCAAGTCCTTTCAAATATCTGTATAAGTGCTGGTTAGACAGAACGGGAACAAAAGTGTGTTCTTCTTTGACAATAATATCGTAATTTCAAAAACAGAGAAGCGGGAAAAGCTTGCAATTTAGAAAAGAAAATTAAAATAATACAAAACAATATATCAGAGAAAAAACAATAAATACATTATGAAATATATTAAAAAAGGTATATATTTACGTGAGTACAGAGCTTTTTGAAAAACTGATATTGTGTGTCTGTTAAAAAATGTATATAATAATAGTGCATGAGAAAACAGATTTTTATTTGTCTTTAAAATGTATAGAATCTGAAAATAACGAAGCCGATAAGATCTGTACTGTTCTCAATTGTCAGAATATTTCTAGGGATATTAATTTTGTAGAACATAGTTTGTAAAGTTTTTCAATTTTTATCAATTGATGGTTAAATCTAAGAGACTATCGGGAGAGAATGTCTCACAATGTGAGTTAAAAACTGAGGAGCGAAATGGAGATGCTCTTCCTGGCAAATAGTTTTATTATATTTAGTCATTTTGTGGTATAATCTTCCAGTGTTTCAGGAGACATTTATTAAAGTGGAAACACTTAGTAAGATATTCCTTCGGAAATTTAGAATTGTTGAGGATTTTGAATATGTAACTCTTTTCAACTGTATATAACCCGTATTCTTTTTACTGTTTCTGTATGGTCCACATCTCGCGAAGATTAGCGTGTTCTTTCAAATTCCACTCATAGTTGGAGAATTTCGTTGCATTTTTCTTTTCTGTATTAGGAAGAGATATGATTAAAAACTGTTGTTTGGATATATTTGCCCACAAACACCCCACCCACTCTTTCACTCTACAAACATATATACACACACACTTGCTCTCTCTGTCTCTCTCTCACACACATGCACACATTATTTAAACAATTGGTAATCTTCTCTGAATTTCGCCCCCGACTACTTGTGAACGACCAAGGACGAAATTCAGAATAGACTGTCAAATTTTGATCTGATAAATATATTTATCTCTTCTGCCTAAACTTTTGAGCTTTAAATCAGGTAACATATGCATTACATAAATATATTTTCTATACTATACAACTCTCACATTAAGATGTATGTATGTATATATATATATATATATATATATATATATATATATATATATTCACACACACACACACAAACACACACACACATACACACACACACACACACACACACACATATATATTGCTTCATCTTCAAAACGCCTAGTTTAGAATAGAGGCAGCTGATGAAGGAAAAGTTTCATAAGTGGCTTGTCTATTTTCCTATGTGTTCATTCTGTTGTCCGTAAAAAAGTCCGTTTTTTGGCTTTGTTCATGTTCCCGTTGCTTTTTTTTGACGTCCTGTACCCGGATATGCATCTATATATACATGTAGATGTAGGTATGTACATATATGTATGTATAACATTTGTATTATATATATATACTGCTACTGTTTCTAGCCTGTTGTTTGAAGTTGTTAGACCTCCTTCACTTATTCTTGAATAAAAGTTAATAAATGAAAGTGAACTAAGCGAACCGCTGCTCAATACTAACGAGACCAGAGTGTCAGAAGTAATAATATTGAATTTGAATTGCAATACATGTTACCTTTATTGTAATCAATCAATGTTAGAATGGAATTAGATTCTGTCATGCTTTATTAAAAATCGCTAGCAATCTAGTATTGCACTCTTTAAACGCTGCTTCTCACTATATGTATGTACCATTGGAGTAAATCCTCATTTAAAATAGTAAAATATTTTAATAAAAATAATAAAAATAATGTGTTTGAAGATGATTTACGACACGTATGTTGGAAATGTAATTAGATAAGATACACAATTCTTGTCTTCTTTTGTTATCTTCTTTGTTCTGTATAATTTTTTTTATTTTTTGCTTTAATTTTTTTTTTGTTAAATGAGAAAATGTTAGTTTTATTTTCTAAGACCTGTGAATCTTATCCGAAAACGTAGAGTGATTTCTAATTGTATGGATACTTACATACACATATAAATGCGTACATACACGCACACATACATATATGTGTGTGCATACA
>NC_069002.1:35692209-35694310 GCF_001194135.2 Octopus bimaculoides | reverse complement strand
TATATATATATATATATATATATATATATATGCATGTATTTATATGCATACATATGTATATTTATGTGTTTGTATGTGTACATGTTCACATATCAACATATCTGCTTGTGAGTGTATATCCCTCTCTCTCTCTCTCTATTTAGGTACCTATCTATCTATCTATCTATCTATCTATCTATCTATCTATCTCACTGTCTATCTGTCTGAACTATTTGTCTGCCTATCTATATACATATATATGGAAACATACACACACACAGATACAGACATATGTATATGATCGTACATGTATATAAAGACAGTTGGAAAATGCTTCTTCATTTTCTGCTTTCTTTTCCTCCTCTTGCTCCCGATCCTCCTCCTCCTCCTTCTCGTCTTCTTCTCATTCCCATTCTTCCATAAAAGATAATTTTCCCATCACTCGAAAACAAATTAGCTTCGGGAAAATTTCACGTCGTAAATAATTAAGCGAAGTCGACCCAATTAAGTGCATTTAAAGACGACGATGACGACGATGTCGTCTAGATTAAGTCATTGATACGTATCCATAGGGAAGGGTGCATTAAATTAAGTGACTGCCTTTGAAAAGCAATACATCAGGCCCTTAAGATATAATTAATAGATATTGAAAATATCGAAACAAAAACCCCAATGAAATAACAAAAACCTTAATAGAAAACTGCATAGGAAATACTCTAAAAGTTACGATATTGTCTATACTTTTCATCGATTGGTGTTACAAAATTACTTGACTTTTCGGTCGTGTTTGAAAATGGTGAAATAAGAATAATAATAATGAAGTAGAAAACTGTCATTGTTAGGGCGGTGAAAGTATTTGAGCGCCTTTTGCATATAAATTGCCTCAATGGTCTGCGAAGAATGTAGCCTTTGATACGTGTCTTTCGCATGGCGAAGCCGTTTGGAACTAGCAAGAGAAGGGAGTGAAAATACGAGTTTTTGACGCCTTCAAATAACCAGTGCTCTGGATAGGTTCAGTTCGTTAGCATTGCAGGGTAATCAGCCAAGCTGAAGGCCTACTCTGATTTAAATAAACAAAGGGAGCAAAACCTCTTCTGCATAGGTGAGCAACCTTGCTACAGATGGTGTCTCGATAAAAATACCGATGGGTGGTTACCTAAAAACGGACCTCATTTATGAGAGAAAGTGTCAAACCAAACAACCAGCTGACGATAACGGTGTAAAGAGTATTAACTGAAAAGTTTCCTCGCATTACACAAAAGAATAGCTGTGCAAATGGAGGAAAATGATCAACTACGGGGTGGAAATCACAAATGAAAAAGCAAAGGAACATTATGTAGTCGTGGGATGGGCTAAGATGGCAGCCACAGTCTACTTTATGTCATCTGTCGGAGGCTCGTATCAGTTAAGGATTTATATACCAAGTCATAGTGTTCCGCGCTCGATGTTATTGCTTTGTCAGTACATTACAGAGGGAACTTCTGTTGTAAACACGATTCGACTTCACACCTTGCTTGAGAAATCCTGAAGATTCAGTCTGTCTATCTATCTATCTATCTATCTATCTATCTATCTATCTATCTATCTATCTATCTATCTATCTGTACATGTACGGATATGTGATTACTATATACAAGACATCTGTGCAGGCTGTTTTGTAAAGAGTCTCCGTCGCTTTGTCTGTCATCCACGATAGGAGAGTCCACTGTATGTTATATATACCCACAAACATATTTCAACAATTAACTAATGCCCGTACATATGTATTTAATTCATTCATTTATTCCCATAAATTATTCAGAATTAACACATGCTGGACGGAACAATAGATTTTACTTGACAATGCCTGAAGAGCCATTTTATGGCGAACATAAAGATGTAATGTAAAAAAAGGATACTTAATCACTTAGAAATAAGTAATATATTGCAGACTGGTATTGTGTCCACAATTGCTTAATAATCCTTGTTATACATACATACATATATACATACATATATTCATATATACATATTTATGTATATGGATATGTGCTTGAAAAATGAATAGAACAGGCCTTTCTGATAATTTTCACTGTAATAATTATATACGTATATATATATATATATATATATATATATATAT
>NC_069002.1:35687777-35690193 GCF_001194135.2 Octopus bimaculoides | reverse complement strand
TGGATATATATTTGTATATATATATATATATATATGTGTGTGTGTATATATTATATAAGTATATATATATACATATATATATGTATGCATATATAAATATATATTTGTAATATGTATGTATCTATATTTATACATGTGTATGCATACATATATGTATATATATAAATATATACATGTAATAATTATGTATATCTATATATATGTATATGCATGTATATATGTGTATATATATATATATATATATATATATATATATATATATATATATATATATATATATATATATATATATATATATATATATATATATATATACATACACACACACATACGTATGTATGCTTGTACGTATGTCTGTATACATTTATAAATATACATGATTGTGAATAAACATCTAAACACGATACACATAGTAACACACTCGCCTATATGTACTTTCATCCTCTCGTTCTCTCTCCCTCCCTCTCTGTCTGCCTATCTCTCTTTCTCTAACAACCATCTCTGTGTCATACTTAATGTAAATACATCAGCTAAAGGTAAATTTACTGCAGTATTCGCCTGAAGATAATAATATTTGTTATGGATGTAATGTGTTTAAAAACACAATATTTGTCGGAGGGAAAGGAAAACCGTTTCAGAAGCGACTACCGAGAAGGCCAGAGGCATTTGAGGCTTGTTGGCCTTTGTCAATGGCGTGCGCTCTCAGTCAGCTTCTTGTAAAACATTCTCTAGCATTGCCCAACTGAATAAAATCCGTTAAATGCAATAGAAGTAGAATTAATCAAAGATAGCCATATACGTTTCATATTTAATGAGATGTGGGCTGCTACGAAAGGGGAAGAACAACGATTTACTACGATGCAAAAAACCATGGAAAGATCCATGCTAGAAGTAGTATCGTGAGAGTATATGCTATCGCTTCTCAACCTGGAGCCATATGAACACTGCGGCTCCATATAAGATTTTGGGGGTCCATACACGCAAAATAATAGATTGGGGAGCAACAGCAGTATTTTATGGGTCCATGAAAAAAATTTGCCTTAGATGTATTCATTGCAAGAAACAGTTCAGTTTCTTTTTTGTCAACGTTTTACATTGTTCAGCGTGCACAAGTTAATGTGTAAAAAACAAAATAGGCATTTACTCTTTTACTCTTTTACTTGTCTCAGTCATTTGACTGTGGCCATGCTGGAGCACCGCCCTTAGTCGAGCAAATCGACCCCAGGACTTATTCTTTTTAAGCCTAGTACTTATTCTATCGGTCACTGGCAGCTGGGAGAGGGGATTAAGTCGATTACATTAAATCCTAGTGCATAAATGGTGCTCATTTAATCGCCCCCCGATAGGATGAAAAGCTAAGTCGACCTCGGCGGAATTTGAACTCAGAACGTAACGACGAGCGAAATACCACTAAGCATTTCGCCCAGCGTGCTAACGTTTCTGGCAGCTCCCTGCTTTGGTTTGTAATTAATAATATTTTTTTTTATGTTACTATATTTGTCACATATTATTGGTTTTATTTTATATATTTTATGTTTCAAAAGACTGTTAGCAATAAGTCCATTGCTTTTAGGGAAATTAAGCAGTTAATACCTCACGGTCTGGGGCCTGAAGTATTTGTTGTCTTGAACTTGTGTTTGTATTGTTCTAAGGTTTTCGTTTCTTAGTTAACTACTGTTCATTGGTTTTAGATGTTTATTTTGCACTTCGTTCATAGAGTAGAATACGAATGGATTTCTAAATAGTAATTTTATTACAAACATTCAGAATATGACTGAAAGTTCCTTTTCTCCATACAAGTATAACAATAGATAATTCTTTGTCTTTTCACCGGGTACATGTAGTTGATCTACCTTCCAGTGACATTTTTTTCTTTGTTATTTCTTTGTTTTGTACATTTATATGTACAAAATAACGACGTAGCGATAACGGGAAAAGTATATATATATCCATATATTATCGCACAGAAGTTTGAATTTTTTCCACTTCAGTGAGTTCTTTGATAAAATCCTGAACGGAGAAATATTTTCATTATATATACGTCAATAATAATCTTAATGCTAATACATACGTACATACACACTCATACATACATACATACATACATACATAAGTACATGCACACATGTAAGCATACATACACAGATATATATAGGCAAATATATGTATGCATAGGTATGTGTATAAATGCCTGTATATATAAATATGAATATATATATACATACATGCGCACGGAAACTATTATAAAATGTACAGAAATACAAAATATCCATTAACATAGATATGTGTTCGTAATTTCAATTTAGAGTTCAAAGACATTAATTTTCCGTTAGAGATATAGAAATATATATGAGTGTATATATGTATATATTTACGTATATATGTGTGTGCATATATATATATATATATATATATA
>NC_069002.1:35685023-35686173 GCF_001194135.2 Octopus bimaculoides | reverse complement strand
ATATATATATATATATATATATATATACATGCTTAGGTATTCACACATATACATATTGTATATATATATATATATACAGATATGTCTATGTATATAAGCATATATATATATGTATATGTAACTATATATATATATATATATGCATGCATTAATATATACGGTACGTAAAATACAAACATCAACTTATAAATGCTTGTACGCGATAATTTTTGCCTGCCATCTTTAACTCCATCTTCCCCGTTCCCCCCTCTCTTCCTCGATGCCTGCTTTTACAAATGGTACAGAGTCACTAGCATCCAATATTCTAATGGTTCCTTGATAGATATTAATGGTTTGACAATGATTACGAACGGTTTAGTTTGGAAATTTATTTCCTTGCTCGTACAGTGGATTAATTCTTTTACTTGTTTGAGCCAACGTTATTATCTTTTCTTGTTTCTTTTTTGCTTCTATTCTCTTGTTGTTGTTTTTGTTATTGCTGTTGCTTTTGTTACAGTTATTATTGTTATTATCATTATTGTTGTTTTTTTTGTTATTGTTGTTCTTGTTATTCTTCTTACAGTCTCTGTTATTCTCTTCTGCTGTTTTAGAGATGTTGAAATTGTGTTGCCTTTTGTTGTTTTATACTACATAACCTGATGTATTCTCTGTGATTGTACGCTTGTAAATGTGTGTGTGTGTGTTGGTGTGTGTGTGTGTCTTTGTGAATACGTCTATATCAGAGAGAGAGATTGAGAGGGAGATAGAGAGAGAGAAAGACGGTTTGCGTGGATGGTTGCGCATGTGCATGTATAGATGTGTGTGGATGGCTATATGTGTGTGCGTGTAGTTGGCTGCGTGTGTATATGTGTGGATGGCTGCGCGCTGTCGATGGTTGCGCGTGTGTGGGTTTGTATGTGTATGGCTCAATGTGTGTGTATGTGTGTGTGTGTGTGTGCGTGTGTGTGTATTATATGGTTAAATCATTTGTTTTAGTTCTAGATTACTTCTTTCAGATTTAGGAAATTTGTTTCTCCTTTCTTTCTTTTCACACTTACCCTCCCGCCCCATCTGCCGCCCTCAAGAAAAAAGTGGTAGATAACAAGAAATATAAATGTTATATACATATGCACATATATATAAATGTGTATGCATATATGTATATATATAT
>NC_069002.1:35681702-35682549 GCF_001194135.2 Octopus bimaculoides | reverse complement strand
TATGCAAATACACATACATTTATGTATATGCACACACATAGTACATATGCCATAGGCATTCTATCTAGGTATGTGTCTGTCTCTCTGTCCGTCTGTCTATGTGTGTATGTATGTATGTATGTATGTATGTATACATGTATGTATGTATGTATGTATGTATGTATGTATGGATGTCTGTCTGTATGTATGAATATCTGTCTGTTTATATGTAGGTATGTATGTAAGTATGTATGTATGTATGTATTACGTATGTATGTATGTATGTATCTATCTATCTATCTATCTATCTATCTATCTATCTATCTATCTATCTATCTATCTATCGATCTGTCTATCTAGTCTGCTGTAGGCGTGGCGACGGACACTCCACTTATAATTACCAAAGTATCTTATTGATTTCCTCAGAAATTGATCTCTCATCCTCACAAGCGCTCAAAGTGCCAGGCAACAAAACCATCGTGATCATGTGGTGCAGCAACGCCAACAACACTTTATCTAACAACCACGACCAGAGCTAACCATCATTAATAACAACAACAATAACAACAAGAACAACGGCAGTAATTTGGTGTCTAATATGTGTAGTCATTACAGTTAAACATTAAATGTAAAGAGTGGGAAGAATAGAAAAGAGAAATATCAAAACCAGCAGCTATCTTTAGCCTCTATTTACATTGGTCAATGTCGTCTCTGATATCCTGGCCGCCAAAAATAGTTTTATGTGCCTATATATGATGATAATGATAATGACAATAACAACAACAACAACAAGAATAAAACTATAATAATAATGCTGGTAATTATATATATATATATATTTTATATATATATATATATATATATATAT
>NC_069002.1:35680278-35680781 GCF_001194135.2 Octopus bimaculoides | reverse complement strand
ATATATAAATGTATGTGTGTATGTATATATACACATATGTATAGATATGTATAAATATATATGTGTACACACACACACATATAGTCTATCTTTTGAAACGAACACAGATAGTGTTTCACTCTTTGGAGAGTTGTAATCAATGATTCCAACATTCTATATTTCATTTATTTCACCAACCTGCTGCCCACCAGAGAATTACCATTTTTAGACTTTGGATATCATCGCTAATCTATTATTGCTTGTACAAAGAATGCACCTACACACATACTCGTATGCGTACACAAATGTATGCATACATACATACGTACACACATATATGCATGGATACATAGCCGTACATAGATACACACATATATAAAAATAAGTGTATATATGCAATCACATGTATATTCATTCGTATATGGAATAAGGGAAATATATGTGTGGGTGTCTACATAAAGAGATCCGAAGGAAAAGAATCACAATATATATATTGCATATATATATACATATATGTATATATA
>NC_069002.1:35675363-35679522 GCF_001194135.2 Octopus bimaculoides | reverse complement strand
TGAGAGAGACAAAAACCTGGCAATCTTATATCTTCTTTTCAAGTGAAATTCTTCACTGATATCGAAAAGGTGAAAACAAGCAATGTTAATTCTCTAAATGAAGTATTAACAGTAACTGCACGATAAAGTGTAGTATATTGCCACTTAAGTGTGGCTGACCCCTAGGGGTGGATGTTACTGTTGCTTTTACAGGCAAAGTTGAAAGATAAAGATATTCGGTCATAGATGTGCCTCCCCGACTAGATACAGCATATCTAGAGCAATGGTTGTTGTGTAAGATGTGGGTATGCCTTTCTCTGTGTGTGTGTGTGTGTGTGTGTGTGTGTGTGTGTGCATGAGTGTGATTGTTATCGTTGTATAACCCCAGGTCAGACTCAAAGGAGCATTGTACCACTAACATCCTCTCTTATTTATTAAGGTATACTGTATCTAGGACTATAGGATTCTCTGTGTCGTTGTTATTGTTGTTTGCTGTTGTTGATGCTGTTGTTATTGTTGTGGTGCTTAATGCCAAGCTAGTTCTGATAAAGAAGACCCAGGGAATTCCACAAACGACCATCTTGCATTTTTTTCCAGCGTTCAGTGTTTCAGAGATCACATTACTCTCGAACATCGTTAAGAGATTCGGTTGTTATTTCTAGTAACTTCATGTACCACATAGGTGTTCCTTTTCTAGTTCTTTTTGTTGGCATTAGAGGTTACTGGAAGCTGTCTACCACCATTACTGTAGTCAAAGTGGTAGAGGTGTGAGCGGTACATGTTGGGTGCCACGTTCGGACTGGTCGAGCCGTTGCAGATCGTGAGATAGGATATAGCTGGGTAAGAGGTAAGAGTGAAAGGGCAATGATGATCATCGTATGCGAGGGAAGCATTATAGGAAGGCAGTACTGGTGAAGAAGAGCATAACTAATTTTAATAGCAATGGTATCTGATCGTGAAGACGATATTCAAGAGAAGAGCAGTAGTTTTCCATACTAGAAATTCTACTTTAGAAGAACGGATAAGGCTCCACTCACTCTATATTTCTCCTGTGTTTGTGTATCGTTTTCCCTTTATTAATTACTGGACAGCCTTATTCAACAGCTCACTGACGTTATTAAGTCAGGTGTTCTATCCCAAAGTGTCAAAACTACCAGGCGTCCATGCGGCACGGATGATGAAGGATCAATTTTCGATTGTTCTGACTGTTTTGTGTTATTATTGTTTACTGTTCGTTTGTTAAGAATGGTTGAACTGTTGAAAGGTCAAAGGGTTGAAGGTTTAAAGTCTTTTGCTTGAAATTGGGAGAGTTGATAGCTACGAGTTGCGAAGAACAACATATAGTTAATTAGTCTAGATGATATGAGACAAAATAGTAGAATCTTATTGAAATAGAAATTTCTCGTTCACTGAGGTGATAGGAGCAATATAGATAAGCACTTCTTTGATTTGTTTTTATACAAGAACGCCAGAAGGGGGAAAAATGTCGTCTTGCTCTAAATAATGATAAAACTCTGATAACAATCAAAGCTATTCTTCCTTTCTATTATTTGTTATATATTTTTTCTTGTTATCTCATTACAATTTAGTTTTCTTTGAAAGAAATTCTCGCAAATCACTTGGATTTATTTCCTTTTTACTTTCTAAACGATCTTCTGTAAAGGTGCAGTATAATTCTGAACCACATGGTTTCAGGATTAGTCCCTCTGCATGGTATCTTGGGCAAGGGTCTTTTGCGATAGCTTGGGGACGACCAAAGCCTTGTGAATGGAGATGTTTGTTACACACACACACACACACACACACACACACACACACACACACACACACACACACACACACACACACACACATAAATATATATGTGAGTAAATAAATAAAGAAATATATATATATGAGTGTGTGTGTGTGCGTGTGTGTGTGCGACCAGGTGTGTATCGTTGGCGATTATATTTCTTCGTCTTCCCTTCTTTGGACTTTTTCTATATTTCTGATGAAGAACTCCGCTCGAAACGTCAAATCCTCTTTGTTTTCTTTCCTTTCCTGAGCGTCTAATAACACTGGATTTAGTGTCATGGTTTTTCGTATGTTTTTTACCCGGTTTCGTGTTTCGTGGATGCAGTCATTTAACTGCAGATTGCGGATAGCCATTGTGCGCTAAGTTCCTGAGGAACCACTTGGTGCTGGTAGCTTTGTCGGTTAATTCGCTGCATCTGTCTCTTATACGCGTGATCTGCACGTATGAAGCTTTGGCTCTGGTGGGCAGGGCTGATTTGTTATGTACGAACAGATTCCAACCGACCACTTTTCTATAAAAATTCGTATAGATGTAACCGTCCTCTGTGATCTTCATTTGAAAATCTAGCAGAGAGAGGATTCCGGATTCGTCCGGGTGTTTGATTTCGAATTTGATGTGGCTGTAGATTTGGTGCATGGTGGTTGTCTCTCCCCGGGAGCAGATGAGCATGAGGATGTCGTTAACGTACCTTGAGAAGAAGAGGCATGAGTGCCAGGTGTTAGGTATCGTGCGTTCGAATTGATCCATGTGGTTGGGAAGCAAGCTTTTTACCACACAGCCACACATACAGGGACCACACAGTCGAACTTGATTGCTGGTTACTTACTTAATATCAACTGAAAAATAGCGGAACAGAAATACAGAGTAGCGAGGTAGTGAACCGGCAGCTTTGGAAGTGAAGCCAGATTCTGCTACATCTATTGGGTCCCAACGTTTTTTCTATTTGGGAGATGGCGTTATATATTGAAACGCGTGTGTGCGTACGTTTGCGTGTGTGTACATACATACATACATGCATGCATGCATACATACATACATGCATTCGTACATACAAAAGTACATACATACATTCACATATGTTCATATACATGTGAGTATGTATGTATATATATATATATATATATATATATATATATGCATATATACAAATATATATATATTTGCATATATATACACGAACACACGCACGCATACATACACACACATACACACACATACACACACAGTAATATACAAACGTAGGAATGTGTGAGTGTTCGTATATATGCATAAATTGTTGTTGGACTGTATGAAGCTCTATAGTTAATTGCATATCTGATAATATCCATAGAATAATAAATCAAATACTTTTGTCAGCCGCCTGTATATTATATTATCTTATCTTATATGATAATATATTACATTATATTCTATTATATTACATTACGTTATACGATTATATACCATATTATATGTTTCCTTGCGCGATCGATATAAACTGAAGCAAGACTTTCTATATATCAAACCAACTTGTGGTTTGTATAGAAATATATCTTGATTCAAACATATTCCAGGATCTGTTAGGAAGGTGCACATTTTTACATTTTCCTCTGTAACCTTTTCCACTTTAGTCCACACTGTTTCCCCATACACGAGGTTAAATGTTGCCTAAGGCAACTAAGGCTACAACTAAGGTCAGGTGAGTTAAAAAGAATTCTAACTACATAGGCGCTACAGAAGATTAGGTTTTGAAAAGCGCCCCGCACAAAAAAGTAAACAAACCCCATATATATATATACGTACATATATACATACGCACACACACTCATGTATTTGGATGTGTGTGTGTATACGTGTATATGTGTGTGTGTATCTATGTATGTTTGTATACTAAATCGAGGTTTCATGTACTAAACGCTGCATTCAATCGACGTTAATGTAAATCTTTCTATATTTGACCCTCAGGATAAACGAAAGAAATGAAAAAAAAAGAAAGAAAAAATGACACAGTTGCAAAAAAAAAACCCCAACTAAATAACAGCAACAAAATACCTAAAAGTGTAAAATGAAACTGAACAAAAATGTTTACGGGGAGAGAAAAAAAAGTACTTTTGATTGCTACAAAATCTATGTTAACCTTTGTAATAATGCAACAATAATAAAATAGAATCACAACAAATATGATATTTTCAGCAATAACAACAACTGTACTAACAAGTAGAAAATGTCTGTTATTGTATTTTATTCTGTAGTGTTCTATGATTTACGTATTTATTAAACAAGATGAAAGTATATATATATATATTTTTTATTAAGAAAACAAGAAATTTTGTTGAATTGGGTTCATCCTGTCAGACGGATATATACATACATACATACATACATACATACATACATATATAT
>NC_069002.1:35674637-35675013 GCF_001194135.2 Octopus bimaculoides | reverse complement strand
TATATATATATATTTATGTATATTTATCTATCTTCTACTCCATTTCTCTCTCTCTCTCTCTCTCTCTACACTATCTATCTATCTATCTATCTATCTATCTATCTATCTATCTATCTAATATATCTATATATATATGTGTGTGTGTGTGTTTACGTATAGATATCACTATATATGGCAACACTTCTAGACAATTGAAATAAAAGATATTTTCAAGTATCAATATTCAGTTACAAAGTATTTTTACCTTCTCTATTTGGGTTCTCTTAGAATCTCCTTCACATACGAAGTATTTTCTTTTCGCAAGAAGTATTATTTCAGTACTACAGTATATTCATATATACATACATCCATATATATATATATATATATATATATA
>NC_069002.1:35671672-35673962 GCF_001194135.2 Octopus bimaculoides | reverse complement strand
ACCACATGGTTCCGCGTTCAGTCCCACTCCGTGGCACCTTGGGCAAGTGTCTTCTATTATACCCTCGGGCCAACCAAAGCCTTGTGAATGGATTTGGTAGACGGAAACTGAAAGTAGCTCGTGTGTGTGTTTGTGCATTTATGTTTCTCCCCAGCATCGCTTGACAGCTGATGTTGGTGTGTTTACGTCTCCGTAACCTAGCGGTTCGACACAAAAGGCCGATAGAATAAGCACTAGGCTTACAAAGAATAAGTTTTGGGGTCGATTTGTTCGACTAAAGTCGGTGCTCCAGCACGGCCGCAGTCAAACGACTGAAACAAGTAAAAGAATAAAAGAATACACACACACACACACACACATGTATATATTCTAACACACACACATATGAATTACAGCGTTAGATGAACAGATTACTTTCAAATAACATGCAAATTTTTTTTCACTAAAGCCTAACATGCTTTCAATAGATCAAAGGTACCAGCATTTTTAACATTAAACAGGATACGTCTTCCACGTTATTGAAATGTAGTTTATCACAGATGGTTCAATGGTGTAGATAATAAGCAGCTATGTAAACTTATGCAGTTGGATAAATTTAAGTTTTATCTCTATAAATAAATCGTTTTTGAAAGGCTTTGAAATTCTGTAGATATTTCATTACATTCAGTGACGCTAACATTAATATCATTATGCTGACAAGGGATCGTTGGATATGGATGAGGTTTGTGAATTAATAAAATTGTATGCTTACTTCAAAAGAATTTGTTCCATCAAGATTTCGGTCTTTACCGTGAGGACGGACTATTTATTTTACGAGATATGTATGACAACACACGATGGACGCTGTTCAGGAAGCTGTCCATCAACAAAAAGTTGGTTTAAAACATCTTACAAGAAAGAATCTAACTATATTTGATTTCTTTGATATAACTAGTAAATTCAGTTTCAATAGGAATCCTAAGTTGAAATGACATTAATATAATATAAATTCTAACTATCCTCTCATTAATCTTTAGAATCTTGGCTAATGATATTATAGATTGCCTATGCAGTTTATCTTATGAACTTGAATCCTTTCACTGCATTACTCGTTATTACAATGATCCCTTAAAAGGGAGAATACATACTATGCATTATGTACAAATCAGTACTAATGCTAAAAAACGCAGAAGTAGAAAACCAGATTTCGTACAATAATATCTTCTATAACGTCTCTAAATTTTATTATTAGCATTTCTCCCTAAGCCATTGGTATCATGAGATCTTTAATAAAATTAAAGTTAAGCTCAGTTACAGTTGCTCCAAAAGCCACTTCGTTACCAAAACCATTATAAACAGAACAAAACTGTCCAGTGCGAACGAGAAAATATCTACTATGTGCCCTGCCTAGGTCATGTCCGTCGAACTAAGATCAGCCCCGCAAATAAAAGTGAAAGAAAAAACTATAGCGGGGTTACTGAACATTTATATATAAAAGATTCTCACAATACATGTATACATTCAGATACTCAAACTTACTTATAGATGCCTAACTATCTAGATAAATCTGGGATTTGACGGATGATAATATTAAACGTTTATACAGTCGAGCGTGTTGTTATAAAGGAAGCGGTCCCTTTCATAATGTTTCTAGAATATGAGCTGTATCACTCAGAAAGATATTTGTACATTTGAACAAAAGAACTGAATTGGTAAGTTCTTGCAGAAATTTCAACGAATACATATATAGATATATATATACGCACCAAAGTATTTATGCATGTATGCGCGTCTGTGTGTGTGTATATATAAGTATATATATATACACACATTTATATGCATATATATGTTTACAAACATGTATATACCTATGCACACACATATACACATACATCAATATCTTTTACTCAATAGGTAAGTCTGTGTCCCTGATTCTTTACAGAATATCCAAGACTAATGGCTGGGAGAGAAGAATGTTTCTTTAAACCGGAGATCTTGCCTGAATACCCACATGAGAGTGGACACGTGTATATATGGTTATGCGTGTGTAAATATGTATGCATATGCATATGTGTGTATAAGTATAAATGTGTGAATAAGTGATTTAAAATTCTCATTAATTTTTTTTTGTCACACTTGACTTTGCTGCAGCCAAAACTATTAGTTCAAAAGTTTTGCCTGAAATAGAAGTCGTTTGTAAGAAAGACAAAACTGTGGTGTCCATTGAGAAACCATTTTATAACCACAATATTTCGTTCTCTCTCACTCTCTATCTCCCTGTCTATATATATATATATATATATATATATAT
>NC_069002.1:35669107-35671426 GCF_001194135.2 Octopus bimaculoides | reverse complement strand
ATAGATAGATAGATAGATAGACAGATAGGTAGATGACTTGACTTTATATTTTCATTTTGACAGCTTTTAATGTACATTTGTGATTTATTACTTTTACAATTGAGTTTCAGACAGAACCGTGAATATTGTATGGCTGATATTTATCAAATGGAAAATACGGTAATGAATACATGCTGCAAAAATTTCACAGGGCGTTGGGTCAGCACAGATGTAATTTTAAACATGCATGTGTGTGTGTGTCTCCGTGTGTATCTATGTGCATGTGTCTTTACACATACATGCATTCATATATATCATCCTTTTTTTCTTTATGATAGGCATAAAGCCTTATATATAGAAAGGACATTACAAGGACAGACAACACGAACGTGGGGTACATATAACGATTAACGAATGAGTTATGAGGTGTGAAAAAAATTATGATAATGAAATGGCTTTTTAACCCTCAAAGTAGAAAGTTCCATTTTACTGTTTTTACAATTCAGTTTGTATCGTTTTTATATCAGAAAAACCATTAGGTCTTCAAAGTCTTCCACTGGTGGCAGTTCATCATGTTGAAACCGCAATGGTGTATTATACTTCCTACTTCCAAATATCTCCTTCAGGCTAACTGCCTTTTCGTCATCTAACAACACTGCTTTCTTGTTTCGATTCTCTTTCTTATCTTCCAGTTTAATTCTTATTACGCCTTTCATTTTTGCAATTCGTTTTTCTATTTCTACGCTTTTCTAGTACATCATCATCATTCTTTCGTGTTTTCCTTTACGTGGCCATCTCTCTTTATTCTCTGTCCCTGTTGCTGGTGTTTCTATCTCATCTTCCAGTTCCTGCCAAGTAGCTGGTACCTACTTCCAGCAACTTAGGTGAACTGAGCAATTGAGCTACTTTCAGAGACGATTTGCGTATTTATTCTAGATACGTTCCAGCAGATTAAAAAGCAAATATGTTAATCGTCTTTGCGTACGTCACAGGAGACAACTTCTTTTAACGACAACAATATATTCAGAACATACACAATTCACTGGATCAAGAAATTATGTGACGCCTGCATTTCAACATATGTTTCCTCAACTAGAAGCGCAGGTTTTTTTTTAATCTATACAAAAGGCGATAGCATTTGTTTATAACCTCTGTAAATAAATTCTTCGTTGAGCCATGCTGATATCTGCGAGTCGGTAACAAATTACTAATCGCGCCCTTAACAGCGAAATCTGAAACGATGACTTGTATATTTATTCTTAATATGTTCCGGCAGATTTGAACACAAATCCACTAATCACGATTGTGTACGTCACAGGAACTGAACTTTCCCTATAATTGATTGTTGCCTCTCTCAAAATCGGGGCGATGCATTTATCCTAAAACTAACTTTTATAATTGATATCGGTTCATTGAGATGAAAACCGATAAAGCGGTCATGCAAAAATACCTTGCACCATTTAGATCCATGCGTATAATTATATTATAAATCAAGAGTTCAAATCCCACCAGATTCGAGTTCTTTTATTAATTTCTTAGTGGATCGATAAAATAAGTATCGATCAGTTAAAAACTAGGTTTTAAAGAGTCAACTTGATCTGTTCTTACCTGAAATATACTGGTCTTGTGCCTATCTTAGACAGTATTGTTGGACTAAAACATCAAAGCATGAGAGAGAGAGAAAGATCAAGAGAGTGCCAGAAAGAGGGCAAGATATAGAAAGAGAGAGAGAGAGAGAGAGAGAGAGAGAGAGAGAGAGAGAGAGAGAGAGAGAGAGAGAGAGAGAGAGAGAGAGTGACAGACAGACGAACAGACAGAAAAAGAGTAATGAAGTTCGTCGTCATGACAACAGCGACATGATAATTAACGTCAAGCTGAGAAAGCAATATCAGACACGTATATTTTAATTTAATTAGCACAATCACTTAAAACTACTTCGCCTGTAGAGTAATAGTTAATGATCAACGGACATAGATGCATACATACATACATACATACATACATACATACATACATACACACATACATACATACATATGCATAATACACATGTACACAATACATATGTACATATATACATCTATATATTCATTATGCATTTATATATATATTTACATATATATATATGTGTGTGTGTGTGTGTGTGTATGCATATATATGTATGTACGTATGTATGTACGTATGTATGTACACAACTTATCTGTGTATATGTACTTAAATGTACATAAATATATGTAAATACATCTATGTATGTAAGAATATATATGTATGTATGTATGTATGTATGTTTGTATATATATATATATATATATATATATATATATATATATATATATATAT
>NC_069002.1:35667509-35667788 GCF_001194135.2 Octopus bimaculoides | reverse complement strand
TATATATATATATATATATATATATATATATATATATCTATATATATATATATAAATATATATATACATGGACGCGCACATTTATATATATATATTAATATACGCATAGCCATTTAAACGCACAATCGCGTACGCAAAGACAGCGGTAATCGTACATATATAAGTATACACGCTTATAGAAACATATTTATTTCTTTATTTCTTTATTTATTCGGTATTTAAATTATGTACTGTACTACATTGTGTGCTGTTCATACAACTATAATGTATGATGTAGAA
>NC_069002.1:35658621-35660833 GCF_001194135.2 Octopus bimaculoides | reverse complement strand
TTTTTTCCTTCCTTTCCCCCTCCCAAAAAGAAAAGCTCTACATTGTATTTGTCCCATCTTCGTTGAGCCCTGTGTGGCTAATAAAAGAAATGTATCTATCTATCTATCTATCTATCTATCTATCTATCTATCTACCTATCCATTCATCTATCTATTTATTTATCTATATATCTATCTATCTATCTATCTATCTATCTATCTATCTATCTATCTATCTATCTGTACCTCGCCTATCAAAAAACATACGTCTGTGTATGTGTGTGACCGCTCGCGCGCACGTGTATGTGTATGTGTGTGTGTGTTTCTGTGCGAGTGCTTTTGTGTTTTCTGGGTACGTTCCTGTGTATGTGCACCCGCGCATACATAATTCTAAGTGTGTGTGTGTGTGTGTGTGTGTGTGTGTGTGTGTGTGTGTGTGCGTGTGTATGTGTGTTTGTGTGTGTGTATCCTTTCTCTATCTCATTATTTACATTTCACGCCAAAATCATGACTGGCATATACATTATAAACCTGTCAAAAACAACAACAGCAAAAACAACAACACCAACAAAAACTATGATGGCGACGATGATGACGACGACGATGACGAGAACAACAACAGCAGCATCAATGAGCGAATGCAAAAACATCTTACAATAATAAAACCGTCTTTTTTTTTTCCATAAAAAAAAAAAAATTGGATATCAAAAGAAAACTAAAATTGTATAAAAGTTGATGCATCTTTCATTTTTTTTTGTTTTATTACACAATAAACGCATTTAACCCTTCGCTCTTTCCCTGATCGGTCTATTGATGACTACGAAACAATATTCGAACATTGATGAAGAACAACAATAAAAACAACAACAATAACAGCAACAACAACATCAACAAAAAGAAATAGTAATCCGGTTATGTTTAGGAGGTTAGTCATGTGACCTGATGACGTAATAATTTAATTTCGTACAATGCCTGGATGTTTACTCGTGGCACTTGGCTTGGTCTCTCACTGCAAATATCTTTTATATGTCTAGTCTTATGCTCGTTTCAGTCATTAGACTGCGGCCATGCTGGAGTACCGCCTTGAAGAATTTTAATCGAATAAATCGATCCCAGTACTTCTTTTAAAGCCAGATACTAATTCTGTAGAATTCTTTCGCCGAAAAACTAAGTGGCGGAGACGCAAACACACTAACACCGGTTGTCAAGCGGTGGTTGTAGGAAAAACACACAGACACACACACACACACACACACACACACACACACACACACACACACACACACACACACACACACACACACACACACATATATATATATATATATATATATATATATACGACTGTCTTCTTTGAGTTTCCCTCTACCAAATCTACTGACAAGGCTTTGGTCAGCTCGAGGCTATAGTAGAAGACACGTGCCCAAGGTGCCACGCAGTGGGACTGAACCTGGGACCACAGGTTTGGGAAGCAAGAGTCTTACCACACAGCAACGCCTGCGCCTATTCGTAAAAGTATTTATGTTTTTGCAGCCATTGTTTTCAATAAATATTATCATTCATGGTCGTCAGTGTTCTTGCTGCTGCTGATGTTGTTTAGCCTTCTGTATGATCCAACAATTAGGGTGCTCGCCCCCATACTTCTAATTCGGACTTAAATAAGCAAAAAAAAAAAAATAGGGATAGTGATGCTCAAAGCCGATGCGATGGCCACGGTCTGAGCGACTTTAGAAATAATTCTGTTTGATTAGCATTTACTCGAAGGTAAACACCACCACCACCACCCCGACTATGCTTTTCATCCTTTTCGGGTTCGATAAAATAGGTACCAGTTGAGTGTTGTGGTCTATATAATCGATTAAACCCCTGGGAAGCAATACTACTGTATTGCAATATTCAAATATTTTTGTTCTGTGAAAACTTTTCTCGGTCTGTTAACGACTAGGCGTTTCAGACAAGTACATACTGGCATTGATGTAGCGACATATGAGGTTTTGTACGAACGTAATTTAGAACGTTCGAAACCTAGGTCCTAGATTATCCACATCTGGGTTGTACATTTATTTAATGTTCTTCCTACAGGCAAGATGAAATGTTTTATGTTCGCCGCCCGCAAACATGTTTGCCAGTATATATACAGTGAAACTTTACTATAGCGTCGTATATTATCGACTGCTATTTACATAAAATATTGGTGCATTGTTGTACCACTATTATATATATATATATATAT
>NC_069002.1:35657047-35658079 GCF_001194135.2 Octopus bimaculoides | reverse complement strand
CTGCATAATGGAATTTCATTTTAGAAAGTCATTTTCAGGATGTTTGCAAAAAACAAGAGTAAGAGAAGAAAACATATCATCTCGACTATGCTGCTGTTCCACAGACAAGTGAATCAAACAAGAATTTAAAATCTAATTGGAGGGATTCACCACATGAATAAATGGAGCTTGTACGAAAGGTACGTACTGCTATAACCTATTGAATTTTTGTTGCTTATCTTCAAATTTTTATTCACCAAATCTCTGGATTTTGTTTTTGGTTTTTATCCTACCAAATTCTGGTGCCTCAAACATTTTAAGTACCACATTTAATCTTTTGATTAAATCTATCTATCTATCTATCTATCTATCTATCTATCTATCTATCTATCTATCTATCTATCTATATATATATATATATATATACACATACATACAGACAGACAGACAGACACACATACCATTCACGTGCACACACACACACGCACTCAAACGCGTGCGTGTGTGTAATATATCGCGCCGGGATAATTAGCAGTTACCTTACTCAAAGATTCCATGGACTGCTGGGTGCTTCGAACCTCTCAGAAGATTCATCTACGGAAGGGTGTCACTAACCTTCTGTAAATAGTAACTTTCTCGTTGTTCGATAAACTCAAGCATTATGGTTGATACTGTGATGTATTATAACTTAAGCAGGAACTGTAGTTGAAGGAACGCTGGAGAGACAGACTGATAAGCAGGCCTATGTTCTGTCTGATTTTGAACATTTTTAAGACCTACCTCGACAGCCAGCGGTTAATCTGCCTTTTTTTGGTTTTTTAATGTTCGACAGTTTTATTCGAAAAACGATCTGTTTAGATCGAAGCATCATGTATAAGGAAAAAACAAAGCAAAACAAAAACAGACAAAAAAGAAAGAGAGAAAATTATAGTTTATTAAAAACGTATTGTTTCGGCGTTCATGTTTGTGCTCAATTTACTTTACGATGCTTCACTCATATCTCGCAAACCAATTTAAAACCAATGTGTGTGTGTGTGTGTATGCGTGTATATA
>NC_069002.1:35649907-35656739 GCF_001194135.2 Octopus bimaculoides | reverse complement strand
ATATATATATATATATATATATATAAATATGCTTTAAGATACAGAATCATGTACACACACACATACACATACACACGCACACTCACACACGTATATATATATTTATATATATATACGCTCATAAACACATACATGCATACAGACACGTAAAACACACACACATACACAAACACACAACACACACATATAAGTACTCACACGTGTATGCGTGCTTAATACATGGTTGCATGCAACTGCATGTCTACATACGTACGTTCATACATACATGCATACAAGCATGCATGCATACATACATTGTACATACCAACAAACACACACACATACATATCTGCCTTCATACAAATATACATGCATACAAAAGTCTTTTATAGATGTTTTTTTTCTGGCTAATTACGTGCAACACAAACTGACGAGAGGAAGTTAGCTTCGAGCAACGTGAACAATCTGTTTCTGTCTCGTTATGCAATATTAAATATAAAAAGACAACAGAACAATGAAAAAATAAAAATGAAATCATCTTTTGGATGCTTAATTTACTTTTGTGCCTAAATACTTCTTAGCTAAAACATCTAGTGTAAAAATCAAGTGGTTGTAAGTATAAATTAGTAGCAGGCTCTAGTCTCATACTTCTTTCTGCTAATAAAACTTAACTATGTAGATAATTGTACTTTTTATAAGTGTATTTATAAGTGGTCAGTTTTGTTTTGTTTTGTTTTCAATTACTCATTGTCCAGACAGAGCTAGGAGTCATCTCTGTTCATATATAGACATCTTAAGTCGCTTAAAAAAACAAAAGGACATATAAATAAAAATTAAAACAAAAACTATAAAACAAAACACTACTCGACTGATGAGGTCTCTCACAGACAGTCTCGATTCTCCGGTCCACTAACGTGCTACTTCCTATCTGTCTTTATTTTACACTAAACTCTGCTCTTATAAATATCTGTTCTCTTGTCATCCTCCACACAGACGTTCCTTACTTTCTCACTTTTCGTAATTTCGTTACCTCTTTTGTGTACCCCACCCCTTACAAGGATTCAACTCACCATACCCTCCTTTCATTCTTCCTCAGAAATACTTCTTTCTTGGAATATATCCCGACTTATGTTTTCCTCTCTTTCATTCACTTGTTCCAAAAAATATCAACTACTATGGCGTCAATAATATTGGAGATCCTGGAATGGTTATGGGCACAGGTCCTATCATCGCACCAAACCAAAACAGCTTTCTTAAGTTCTGTAAAAGAACTTGGAAGCCTGGGCCTCTAACCAGGCCTTTCGAAATACCCTCAAAGCCAGGAACTTTCCAGTACCCCCTCGTAGGCCTCACATCTGAAGTTATCGTTCCTCCTTTCTCCTCTTTGAATATCGGAGACCACCAACAGATCATTAGACCTGCCCTTAATTCTGTGATAAAAACCTAAATAAAACAAAAACGGAGAGCATTCACGTGGAAGCCATGAGTTCAAAACCTACCGAGGTCAAACTTGCCTTTTATTCTTTCGGTGTCAACAAAATAAAGTACCAATCAAATATCGGCGTCGATGGTATCGACTTTTCTTCTTCCTCCCGTCAAAATTGGTAGCCATGTGTTTAAATAAGAAACTATTATATTCACAGTTTGCAGTTGGAAAATCAAATGAAAGTTGAATGGAAACTTCATAGACGAATCTGCCATAACTATGCAAAAAAGGAAAGAAAAAAACTAGAGATACATTACAGGTGAATCGAGGAAGCAGACAAACTATCACCTTTAATTTTAAAAGTAAAAAGTATAAGGAAATAATTGTGCATAGAACCAACCACAAATAGTAGCAGTATTTCTTTGAGGAGATCATATAGAATATTATGATTGAAGGTCGCAAAAGTGGTCTTAAAATAGAGGCAGAAAACGATCAATTAATAAAATATGACTGCGTTTCTCCACATTAGCAACAATAAAATCGTTCAGTTCGATATGCTGGTCGTTACCAGTGTTGTGTTGAACATTTCTTTGCAGAATTAAAGTCACTCATACAACCAATCGTTTAAGAAGAGAAAAGCTATAGTCAATAACACTAACGCGTTTTATGGAAGACAGTTTTATCATCTCGTATTCACCATCTTAACTAATTCACCCTGTAATTTGATCGGAAACAGAGACTCGACTTCCATGGAATAGAACTGGTAGCCGCTGTAGCATTTTCACGCTTCTCTGATTCGTTACTTTTGCTATTTAACCCCAGGTCAATCCTAATCGCGCAAATGTATGATTAAATGCTTTTCAAGTCATTCCCATCCCATTTATTAACAGGATGTATGATTGTATTATCAAATATGCATTGTCTTATTTAAGATGCTGAAGTGTAACTTGAGGGAGGATTTAGCTGTTATTTTAGTAGGGCGAGAGTCGACATAAAGCCTTCATCTTGGGTGAGCTCACTGACATTTGTCTCCAGATCGAATGTAAAGCAGGTAGATAAGGCAAAATTTCAGGGCCATCGATTGGCAGGAGAATTTCCTGCTAGTGTCTGTCCTGACATTTTGCCTTCTGCGTTCGAATTCCATTGAGGAACAGATGACCAGCGCTGATCACCCAATTCTTGGAGCATCTAATCCTGCCAACGTCACCAATGCTTTTATTCCTTCAGGGGACATGAAATAAAATAGCACTGATTTGTTTGGATCAATAAATTCGAGACGGTGTCTATGTAAAAAAAAAAATCAATACTCAATAGGCGCTGGAGTGGCTGTGTGGTAAGTAGCTTGGTTCGGGGTTCAGTCCCACTGCGTGGCATCTTGAGTAACTGTCTTCTACTATAGCCTCGGGCCGACCAAAACCTTGTGAGTGGATTTGGTAGACGGAAACTGAAAGAAGCCCGTGTGTGTGTGTGTGTGTGTGTGTGTGTGTGTGTGTGTGTGTGTGTGTGTGTGTGTGCGTGTGTCCAACATCGCTTGGCAACCGATGCTGGTGTGTTTACTTCCCCGTAACTTATCATCAAAAGCATTCTAAATGTGACCATCCTATCACTTTATTATTCAAAGGTATCTACAACCACGATATCCAATGTCTCCTTTCTTTTTTGTTTTATATTCTGATGGCTGTGATTCAAGTGATACTTAGCTGGTATTTCTAACAGGCCACGCGACCACATACAACTTCCGACGTAATGTGTATGTAATGTGCTTGTGTATGGGAGTGTGAGAGAGAGAGAGAGAGATAGAGAGAGAGAGAGAGAGAAGGAGAAAAAGAGAGAGAGAAAGAGTGGAAGAAAAGAGCGCGCGCGCGCGCGCGTGTGTGATAGCATCACCGTGCCAGGAATGTCTGCAACTCTCTAACGTGGCCAGTCTTATATGGTCTGATAAGAAACTTTAGAACAATTTCTCTGTGAATTTACAATGCTGGTTAGAAATAATTATCAGCCTTCCATCTTTGAGTATCTAATAGGACTTACAAGGTATCTCATTGTTTGTAGCAACCTCAATGTTCATTGTCTCATTTATAACTTTACATTATGATATATCAGTGAAATCTTCCATAAGACATGTAGGTGTCGGAGAATATTTTATTGTATGATATCCTACTTATAAATTGAACAAAACTAACATACGTTGCCTCATAGTGTAGCGTAATAAATGAATCTTATAAAAGCAACGGCAACAACAACAACACAGCATTAACAATATTGATGATGATGATGATGATGATGATAATGATGATGATGATGATGATGATGATGATGATGATGATAATGACCACGATTACGACGACGGCGACGGTAGTGATGATGATGATGATAATTATAATAATCCGTTCGACTGTAGGCACAAGACCTGAAATTTGAGGGAAGGGATTAAGTCGATTTCATCGACCCCAGTGCGTAGCTGGTACTTGAATTATCGACTCCGAAAGGATAAAAGGCAAAGTCGACCTCTGCGGAGTTTGAAACCAGAACGTAGCGACGGGCGAAATACCGCTAAGCATTTCTTTCGTCCCGTGTGCTAACATTTCTGCCAGCACGCCGCATTTCGGCAAGAAATGGAAATAAAATTGAAAGGAGACAATGATAATAATAACAACGACAATAACAACAACATTGATGATGCTGAATGTACTTTCCAACAGCTAGATCGAATACGGAACAAACGTACTTAAACTGGACGAAGAAAAACCGTACCAATAGACCAAACATAGAAACAGGTTTGCTAATGTTAATAAAGAAACGGTGGTCGACTGATCTGTATATTTAAGAGATTCAGTTGTATGTCCAGGCCAATAGCCATAGAAATAAGGATGAAAATATTGATATACAACAGCCTTCTACATTGGAAGTAGAAGCTAGTACGACACATACCCAAAGCGACGTTCTCGGCGAAATTGCTCCAGATGCCGATGTAATTGAAAGCGATTGTATTCGATGTGGAAACACAGACACTGAACTTGATAATCTAAAAAGAAAATTCTATTAGATTTTCTGAAGGTCAAACACACCGAACTGGAAGATTGCAATGATCTTCTCAAGATTCGCAACTCAAAATGATAGATTATTAGACCAGGTAAATGCAGTTATAGAATCCATCTTCAGTGAAAACGGAGTAGTTCTTTGCTCACCGAATAATGTGTTTTATGTTGCAGTTTCAGTAATCGTTTCACTGTGTGGTATCGAAGTAAAAAGAAAGTCTCAATATATAAACAAGAATCCAATATGGCAAGAGAGAATTAGAAATAAAATTAGTGTTCTCAGATCTGATATTGAAATACCCAAGAACTCTAAGAGCAAAGACAGACAAAAAAGAAAAACTGTTACGATACAAAAAGCTAAGATGCTTACAGAAAATATGACAAAAGAAATAAGCGAAATAACTATAGCGATTGAAAAAAAAATTAAGCAGGAGTGGCTGTGTGGTAAGAAGTTTGATGGGTTTTGGGTTCAGTCCCATTGCGTGGCACATTGGGCAAGTGTCTTCTACTATATTCTCGGGCCGACCAAAACCTTGTGAGTTTATTTGGTTGATGAAAATTGAAAGAAGCCCGTCTTATTTATATAATAATATAAATAATATATAAATATATGCATATATCCATACATATATGTACATACCTATATATATGTGTGTACATACATGCATATATGGGTACAGGACATAACAAAAAACGTTAAACACAATGAAAACGAGAAAACATATTAAAAAAACGAAAATATAGAAAACGAACTTTTTTTCGAACAACGAAAAAAAAAACAGAGAGAAACGAGACATGCAGCATAAAGAGTATACCCCTTCGTCAGTTGTCCCTGTTTCATCTACATATATATATAATTCAGATTTACTGAAAGCAAAAGACGATGACAGGTGTAGGAACAACAAGCAGGTGTATTAGTTTAACGTTAGGGAAGAATGGAAAAGTCTTTTAGGTTTCGAACCTATGCTCTTCAACAGAAAGGATTAAGAAGAAACAAACAGAGTTGAAAGGTCCAACATGACGAGATGACCGGAAAAAAGAGACAGAATGACAGTGAGATAATAACAACAACAACAACAGCAACAATAATAATAATAATAACGATAATGGTGGTCCCAACGAACTAAGGTGCGCAAGCGCGCGTGTGTGTGGTGTGTGTGAGTGTGTATGTGTGAATGGGGGCAAGTGCGTGCAGGCGAACTGAAAATTATGTGAACCTGTGTGTTATAGTCTCCGTAATTTAGCAGTTCGGCAAATGGAACCTGGCTTACCAAAAATAAATATTGGGGTCGATAACTTCGACTATAATCTCTTAAGGCGGTACACCAGCATGGCTGCAGTCAAATGACTCAACCAAGTAAAAGAGTAAAAGAAGAAAAATATGCATATATATTTCTATGTAGACACACTCACACACACACACACACACAAACACACACACATACACGCACACACACACGCACACATACAGTAACGCACGCACACACACAGACATAGACGTCGATGCAGGTCTTTATAAGATGAAACCAGAATCAGAGTAAATAAGAGCTAAGTACTTGTAAGTATGCGCATGCGTATGTGGATACTTATGTAAGTGTGTGGGTGTGTTGGTGTGTGAGTATAAGTGCGTACATGTGTAATAGCGTTGATGTGTATATGTGCATGTGTGCACCTCGGTTAATTAACTCTGTAAGGCCATTAAAATCGTAGCTGCATCGAGTCACGCAACGTTCAGATCAACTCTGGAGCACTTGATAGATATTGCGGTCATATCTTATTTAGTATCTCCTCTGTCATTCCTTGCCAATCATTTCAACATTATTTCTTCTAATATACATCGCAGTGTATATGATATATACACAGTTACACACCTCAGTTACACACGCAGTTACACACACACACACACACACATTCTTATATATGCGTAGAAATACATACGTGTATATATATATATATATATATATATATATATATATATATATATATATATATGTTTTGACATATATGTACATATATGCCTATGTGTGTACATATACATACATACACACACACACACACATATATATATGGTTATGAATGTATATATATATATATATGTGTATGTACCTATCTATCTTGCTATCTGTCTGTGTGTCTATATTTGTACATATGCATCATGTCAGCAACAACACAGCTTGCCTGCTATACATACACAGGTGCACACAGGAACACATATATACACATTCATATATTTTCCATGTGAATCTAGAGATATTTGTCAATATGGATGCGTTTGTCCGCACACAAATACTTACACACAGACAGACACACACACATATATGTATATCCATACTTATACATATATATATATATATATATATATATATATATATATATATATATATATATA
>NC_069002.1:35647547-35648847 GCF_001194135.2 Octopus bimaculoides | reverse complement strand
TATAAAATGTCTGGATGGTCATAAAATGGCTGGAGGAAGAGGCGGAAGGTCCTCGTTCATAGTTATGCTCCAACAGGTATGACCTAGGGCTAAACACCCCCCTCCCCGCAACTAGTCGTTCACTTTTTCCACCACCACCATTACTAACGCCACCAATAACACCACCATCATGAATAACATCACCACCGCCACCATCTCTGTCACTACCATCTCCAACCACCACTATCTCCACCACCACCACCACCACCACCATTACGTGGTCTACCGCCATAATCATTGTTACCACGAGTCACATGAAGGAAACTTTACAGTCTCTCGACTTGCTAGAAACAACAGCTGACGCCAAATTTCCGACAAACTCCATATTAGCGACTGAACAAACAGAAAGAAAGGAAGAACAAGTTTCATAATGTAGTCCTGGATATACTAAACCAGAAAAGAAAAAAAAAACATTGGATGTTATAGCTTTGTATGACATTGTTTGATCGTAGTTCTACTCAATCAAATCTGTCTTGTGGCTAAAACAACAACAACGACAAAACCAGCATCAACAACAATAATCACATCTCGTAATACTTCCATACGTCTTGCAGAAGCCATTACTTCATCGCTATTATGATGTAAATATTTATTTTTCTACACACCAAAACACAAAAAAACAAAATGGAAGAAAAAAGAAGAAAAATCTATCATACTGTGGATTTTTAGCTCATCATACAATCACTCACTTTAAACATTCAGTTCTTATTTCCTTCTGACAGCCAAACGAGGAAACTGAGCAATGGCTAAGCTCAGCATTCATGTAATCACCATGTTTAGTAATCGATTCGAACGCTCCTGGCAAAAAAATTACATCGTGAAGCAAACATTTCTGGAACGTCGTTAAAAACAATTGCGCCGTCCTTGCCTTTCTTTTTATCTCTTGTTAGTTGTAATTCCATTGTCTTTGGAGGGAAAGAAATTTAGGGAGGAGAGGAAGAGAGGCAGGATGAGTGAGGAATAAGGGGGTGGGGGTAAGAAAACACAAAACGTATTAACTGATCTCTATATTATGTGGATCGATGTATTTTCAATTTGTACGAAATACTTTCTAGAAATGTCTGCATGTTCCGCCAAGGTACGAATGAAAAACGACAGCGGAATAAATATATAATATTGGTAGTGATAAATTATAGCACCGAAATAGGGGAGTCATACAAGTATGTGGATGTGTGGTGTATATCTGTGTGAGGATAAGTGTGTGTTTCTGTTGGTATATGTATATATATATATATATATATATATATATATATATATATAT
>NC_069002.1:35644748-35647016 GCF_001194135.2 Octopus bimaculoides | reverse complement strand
ATATATATATATATATATATATATATATAGCACACAGTTGTATAGTCAGATATATTCAAATGTACACATGTAGCTGCAAAATGAAACGCATGTGCACTAACATTTACATATCCCAGAGCACACAAGTTCTAATTCGCACAACTAACAGTTAGTCTTATAGAGTGGATTACATACCGAAATATGAATATAGATTTAACATTATGCTATTGGAACCATCTCTCTTGATTAAACGACTGTGTCAAGCTTATTGTTGCTCTGGTTGAGTATTTCCAGCTGTGACCATCCCGTATATTTTTGTTTACTTAGGTTTACATCGTAAAAACATGTCCGCAATTTGAGTTATTTCTTTTTATAGTAATGTAGGATGTCATTTAAGGAAATTTGGCTGCTATCTCTAGAAGATCGATCTTCTGTAATGATACCTTGTTTTGTTGTCTCAGTTGGTTAGAAGTGTGGTGGTGGTATGGTGTAGTCGAGTGAAGAGGGTGAGAGAGAACGGTGGTGATGAAGTGGAAGGAGGTGGCGAACGTGTAAGAGGGAAAGAAAAGAAAGAAGCAGGCGATAATCTCGTGTGTGTGTGTGTGTGTGTGTGTGTGTGTGTAATTACATCTTATTGCTATATATTTATAGATTATCTACTTTGAGTTCAACTGTTAAAATCGAACTATTTCGCATTCTTCCAAAGTTACAAAATTTTTATGACGTTATAATGTATGTTATAATGTATGTTAGCATGCGTGTATGTATATAACGTGAGAAATGCCAAGACAGAAGCAGGTAAAGAACGAGAGAGAGGGAGAGAGAGAGAGAGCGAAAGTAAGGTAGAGAAAAAGAGAGAGAGAGAGCGAAAGTAAGGTAGAGAAAGAGAGAGAGAGAGAGAGGGAGAACGTGAATCGTGGGTCTTCGAGTTGGTTATAATGTAAAGTAATGCCGTTGACATGATAAAAAGCCTGATATAATGATAGCATCATAATATCGTTTTGTTTGTCTCTCACACACTTCACAAAGATGGCTGCCTCGTTGCTCGGCTCTCAACGGTTCTTTTGAGCTGAGCACAAAAGCGAGTACGATAAATCGTGGAAAGGCAAAACTCATTAATGTGAAATGGCAGTTATTAAAATAAATCCAGAAAACTCAAAAACTTCCCATTCAAGATTAACCGTATTTTAAATACGAGAGGTTGCGCTACATACTCTTATTTTGCAAACGGCGGTGGAGGAGACATAAACACACCAAATCGGTTGTCAAACTATGGTGGGGGAGAAACACAGACATACAAACTCTCTCTCTCTCTCTCTCTCTCTCTCTCTCTCTTTCTCCCTCTCTCTCTCCCTCACTCACACACACACAAATCCATTCGCAAGGCTTTGGTCGGCCCGAGGTTTTAGTACAAGTGGGCTGACTGAGTTTGGAACCATGCAGCAACTCCTACCCACCCCTTCTGACTCTGCTGCTGCTCCTCTTCTTGCACCTCTTCTTGCACCTCTTCATGCTCCACTTCCTACTCCTCCCCCTCCTCCTCCTCCTCCTTCTCCTCCTCATACTACTACTACTACTACTACTACTACTACTAGAGAGATTACTCATTTATATATATATATATATATATATATATATATGTATATACTGTATACTGTACTATATTCATATAAAAATACTCTCCATTTATTTTTCCGCCTTTAACTTTTTCTTACTCTCACAATAAATTGCTCTCTTTTACAACTTCCATTTCCTATCTCAAATAGAATATTCTTCTTATTTCCTTTTCTGTTTCACTTTGAATCTGATTACCATTGTCATTATAGGTTCACCATCTTTGTCTTCTATTTTTACCGTAGCCACATTTACACAAAAAGTCACTTTGTCACTTTTACTGAAAAAAGAAAATGTCTTTTCCATCAAGAATGAACGATTTAAAAGAACTTTTCCAACACTTGCGTTTCTCAGCCTGTACCTTTCCTTCTCAATTCTAATAAACAACGAACAAAATTCAGTTTCAGAGTTGTCATTGCCCCAGAAGTCATCACTTTGATGACTGGTTCAATAAATATGTTCTCTGTGAAAAAGTATTCAGCCATTAGCTTAATGCTAAACTCTGTGTGTGTACGTGTGTGTGTATATATATATATATATATATATATATATATATAGATAGATATAGGTAAGTGATAGGTTTGCCTCGATCCTTCAGGGGTAGTCTGAAGCATCCAAGCAACCAGGGGATGTTTAAATCCGGAGGCACTCTTGGGGATCACCTGTATGGGTACC
>NC_069002.1:35639093-35643961 GCF_001194135.2 Octopus bimaculoides | reverse complement strand
TATATATATATATATTTATGTATGCGCATTTTAAGTCGAATTTATAACTGTATGAATAAGATTGCGTAATTTGAGTTTATATCTTAATCCCTATCTTTTGTCTCGGGTTCGACCCGAGCACTTCTTAAGTCGAAACGCAACAGAGTGACTCAAGGTCCGAGAGTTTCGTGCGTTGGCACATATCAAACTAGTTTGTTAAATACCAAAGCACGAAACTCTCGAACCTTGAGTCACTCTATTGTTTCTGGTAAACATTAATAAAAATATACATATACTCCTATTTTGAGTTCCCTTTTTCCTCTTTGCATCAATATATACATACGCATGCGTATACACACACCCTTTCTTTTATTCATTATCTCCATGCTGGAGCACCACCTTAACTGATTTTAATCGAACAAATCGATGCCGGGACATATTTCTTAAGTCTGGTACCTTATTCTATCGATCTCATTTGCGGAACACACCTGCATCTGATGTCAAACGCTGTTGGGGGTGGGGGTGGGGTTGAGAAACACAGGCACAAAGACATAAAGATATATATATATATATATTTATTTATTTATGTGTTTCAGCCAAGACGAGCGTCTTTCAATTTCCGTCTACTAAATCCACTCAGAAGACTTTGGTCGACCCAAGGCTCTAGTAAAAAGCACTCTCCAAAGGTGTCACGAAGTGTGTCATTGTGTGTCTGTGTGTGTAAATAGAAAGAGAAAGAGAAAGGAAGAGAGATTGATAGAGAGACAGAAATAGATAAATAATAGATAAATAGATAGATAGATAAATAGAGAGAGGGAAGTGAGAGAGAGATGGAGAGAGAGAGAGAGAGAGAGAGAGAGAGAGAGACAGTTAAAATGCTTTATACTGAATAAACCCCCCCAAATTTAGTTTCATGCAGTATCTTAAATGGTATTTTTCTCCACACTCTTTCTTCTGTTTCCTGCCGTTTTCTCTTCTTGCAATTATAATAACCGACATTTAATTCGTCGGAGGGTTAATAAATTGATTCTTACTGGAATTTGGAGGTTCGATCTCTCATTATCTTTATCTGTCCGGAGGCGAAAGTCGTGTTGGAAAAGAATATAGATTTACGGAAATAAGTCACGATATTTTTCCCGAGAAGATGTTTAGGATCTTGATATTGACTTTAAGGATTTCTTGTATAATCTCTTAGATTAAGATTCCTCGAGGCATTGGCACCGATAGTGAAAGTGATTTATTTCTGCCAGGAATCGAAACCAATTTGGAGAATCAGGTTGAGTTATCTGTTCATGTAGAACATTCTAAAAATTTGCCAGAAATAGGTATCGATTACCTGTAAAGAAACGCGTTATTAGGTGTGGTCAGCACAATCCTTTATCTACTAAGCCGTTTTGGGTTCGACATTATTGCACGGCACTTTAGAAGTACACCTTCGATTGACCACAGCCTTCTAAATGAATTTTGCAAACGGAACATATATGCAAAATGCGTGCGTATGTATTTATATATTATATACGTGCGTATATAATATATATTATATACGTGCGTATGTATTTATATATTATATAAATATTATATATATATATTTATATATTAGTATATGTCTGCGGAGGCGCAATGGCCCAGTGGTTAGGGCAGCGGACTCGTAGGATCGCGGTTTCGATTCCCAGACCGGGCGTCGCGAGTGTTTATTGAGCGAAAACACCTGAAGCTCCACGGGGCTCCGGCAGGGGATGGTGGCGAACCCTGCTGTACTCCTGCACCACAACTTTCTCTTACTTCCTCTTTCTGTTGTGCCTGTAATTGAAAGGGTCAGACTTGTCACACTGTGTCACGCTGTATATCCCCGAGAACTACGTTAAGGGTACACGTGTCTGTGGAGTGCTCAGCCAGTTGCACGTTAATTTCACGAGCAGGCTGTTCCGTTGATCAGATCAACTGGAATCCTCGACGTCGTAAGCGACGGAGTGCCAACAACAACATGATTACTGCAGAAGGGGCAAACCGCAGCATGATCAAAACGATTTCTGTCTAACATGGTTGCCGATCGAACATTGTAACCACACGGCCATACGCTTGCTTTCACACCACATCTACGCCACGGTTTATATTCAGTTTGGTCTGGTCTTTGTATTTTTGTTTCCGTTTCAGTTTTTTGTGTTCTGCTTCTGAAATATATTTCTGAACAAGTTTAACGGAATGTTAGGTTCGTATTTTGTTAAGAGTAGAAAATAAAACAGCAGGCAATGTCTGAAGTATGTAATCATGTTTGTTAACATATTTATAGAAATAGAATTTTCAAAATTAAGTTTTATCACATTTCTCTTTAAAACTTTTATCAATTCAGCGATGCGATAAAAGCAAAAGAAAGCCAAAAAAAAAACAACCCCAAACTCCCCAAAACAAAGCAAAATAGAAGAGATAAAAACTAAGAATATAAGAAAAACGCTAAGAGAGAAAGTATAAGAAAATAGATGAAAAGAAAAGGAAGAAGAAAAGAAGAGAAACAAGAAATGAAAGACAGCAAGAACACAAAGGTGTATAAACACAACAGAAGAAAAATCTGAAAAATCGAAACTAAAAAATATACTACACACATATGTATGTAAGTATTGTATGTATATATGTATGTGTGTATGTATGTGCGCGTATATACCCACATGCATATATAGATATGTAAATATATATATATATATATGTATATTAGTATATATATCGATATCTCTCCCTATATATACATATATATGTATATAAGTTTATATATATATATATATATATATATATATATATATATATATATATATATGCATGCGTATATATATCTATATGTATGTGTGTATGTATGTATGTAGCTATCTATCTATCTATCTATCTCCCTCTCTTTCTCTCTCTCTCTCTCTCTATATATATATATATATACGTGTGTGTGTGTATGTATGTGTGCTTATACATATATATTTACGCACACACGCACATTTAGAAGAATATTATACGCACAAACATCTAAGGATATTTGTATACGCGTTCACATACTTATGTACATACACACACGAGTATATACTCATATATATGTGTGCGTGTGTGTGTTTGAGTTTCTGTCCATGTGTGTATGCGTATACGTGTGTATGTGTGTATATTTGTTTGTGAATGTGAGTGTGTGTGTGTGTGTGTGTGTGAGTGTGTGTGTGTGTGTGTGTGATTGTTTGTGCGTAATGAGTGTACGCTAAACATTTACACACCTGCAACTTATTGCTTAGAAATTGAAAACCTCAGGAATCCTTGAATACCGAAATACATCGAATAAGCTCAGAGAGATACCCAGGCACTCGATAAACATGACTCAAGACTCGCACGGAAGCTTTATATATTTAGATAATTCAGAAACTTTACTTGTAATTTCATTCCTGGTAAACTTAAACATTACTTTCCCCCAGAGATCTTATACAGCGAGATACTACCAGCAATCTTCAATTGCCTGATATTTCCAGAAACTCATATATGTTTAAATGTACACTGCATTTATATATATATATATATATATATATATATATATATATATATATATATATATATATATATATATATATATATGTTGTTGACGTCAAGCGTTCCAGTTGATCCGATCAACGGAACAACCTGCTCCTGAAATTAACGTGCAAGTGGCTGACCACTCCACAGACACATGTACCCTAAACGTAGTTCTCGGGGATATTCAGCGTGACACAGTGTGACAAGGCTGACCCTTTGAATTACAGGCACAACAGAAACAGGAAGTAAGAGTGAGAGAAAGTTGTGGTGAAAGAGTGCAGCAGGGTTCGCCACCATCCCCTGCCAGAGTCTCGTCGAGCTTTAGGTGTTTTCGCTCAATAAACACTCACAACGCCTGGTCTGGGAATCGAAACCGCGATCCTATGACCGCGAGTCCGCTGCCCTAACCACTAGGCCATTGCGCCTCCAGGCTAAAAAATATTGTTTAGATTAGTAAAGAACTTCGCATATATTTGTGGCAGGGTCTGAGATTATAGTACATCACCATGTTTAAACCCCATGGATGTATTTCAGTTATACTGTTTTTCTACAGAGTAATATAGAAGATGATTTATAAATAATGGTCATTACATATATTTTCACTGTAATAAATTTGACTTAGAGCTGTTTCCGGTAATCACAATAGGTTCGTTATTGATTGGTTTACTCAACCGATCGATTGATCGTTTGAGAAAAATAGATCAACCTAGAGAATTAATTCTACTCTCATCAGAGTCATTTGGTTGTGGTTATAACGAAGCAAAGCAGTGAAAGAATGACACATGGATCGTCAGGGGAGCGGAGAGAGGCAATAAGTATAAGGTGAATGGGGGAAAGATAAAGAGAAAAGGGGCAGAACAGTAATGAGATGGAAAAGTGGGGAGCAAAGGGTAGAGGAGAGAAAAATAAGAGGGGTAGGAATAGGAAGAAGAACACACACACACACACATATGTACTTGTAAGTATAAAAAATTACGTTCGTAAAGATATATGTTATATGTGACTATAAATATTCATATCGTTTATGCATGTGTGTGTAGGAATTTCTGTGTGTGTGTGTGTGTGTGTGTGTCTGTGTGCCTGTATTTGATGTAATATTTATATGCTTGTACGTGTCTGTAGACTACTCAGCCATTTTAAATTTACGAGAAATCCTATTGGTCAAACAAGTGAATGCTTAGCTTCACTGGCGACAAAACGTTAACAATATATTTAGACACACACACATACACACATACACACAAACACACACACAAGCATATACGTATACATGTAGGTCGTTCTATATGTCTATAGATGTATTTATAAATATATTTATATATAAATATATTCATATATGTATATATATATATATATAT
>NC_069002.1:35635305-35636595 GCF_001194135.2 Octopus bimaculoides | reverse complement strand
TATACATATATATATATACACATATATATATATATACATATATATATATAATTTGTGTGTGTATTTGTATATATACATAGGGGTTGGACAAAATAATGGTAACACCTTAAAATTTCAAACAAAATTTTAATATGGGGTAGGACCGCCTTTGGCAGTAATTACAGCTTGAATTCTACGAGGTATGGACTCGTACAACGTTTGAATTGTTTCCAAAGTAATTTTTGTCCATTCTTCAGCTAAAACAGTTTCCAATTCTTATAGTCAGGAGGGTGGAGGAAATGGACTGTGGTGGACAAATAAGATGTTCAACTTCACTAGAATGTTCCTCGTGCCATTCAGTAACAACTTTAGCTGTGTAAATTGGTGCATTATCATCCTGAAAGAATGCGTTTTCCTCTGGAAACATTTCCGCAGCCATAGGATGAATTTGATCAGATAAAATGCTTAAATAGGATTGACTATTAATTCTGCCATGAAGGGAAACCATTGGACAGGCAGATTTCCAAGATATAGCACGCCCCCCAGATCATCACAGATCCTCCTCTATGTTTAACAGTTGGAAGAAGGCAGTCTAGGTAAAATGCTTCTTTTGGCTGTCTCCACACACATACTCGGCCAGTAGTTGGAAATAAGGTAAAGGATGACTCGTCCGAGAAAATAAGATTCTTCCACTGCCCTAGCGAACAATTCTGTAGGTTTCTACTCCACTCTAAACGCTTTGCAACGTTTGTTTTTCAAAGTAGTGGTTTTCTGATTGCAGCCCTCCTATGAAATCCGGCCTTGTACAGCTCCCGGTGAACAGTGTTTGTGGAAACTGGGTTCCCGAGGTGGTCATTAACCTATGCAGTAATTTTGGGAGCTGTACTTTTGTGATCCTTTCTAACAATTCGCGTATGAGTCTGACGGTCCCTATCTGAAAGTCTTTTTTCTTCTGGAGTTTTGTTTCGACGAGGAGGCTTGTCTCTCTTTCTCAAAGGTTGTCATTACTTTCGAGACAGTACTTCTTGATACACCAAATATTTTGGCTGTTTTCGTTACACTAACGCCTACCATACGAGCATCAACAATTTGACCTCTTTGAAAGTCCAATAGATCTGTCATTTTATTGCATTTTAAGTACCTTTTTCTGATGATATCTGAAAAGAACCAGCAATTTTAGCAAAACATATTAAGCAACACAAATAATGAATCAAGAAAGCTAAAAATTAACAACCTTTTGATGGTTTTATAGATATTTCAAAATTATGATGCTATGATGCTAGGTGTTCCCATTATTTTATCCAACCCCTG
>NC_069002.1:35629269-35635124 GCF_001194135.2 Octopus bimaculoides | reverse complement strand
ATATATATATATATATATATAAATATATATTTGTATATTCTTTATCTTTTACTTGTTTCAGTCATTACACTGCGGCGAAGCGGAAGCACCGCATGGAAGAATTTTTAGTCGAATGAATCGACTCCATTATATTCTGTAAGCGTGGTATTTATCCTCTCGGTTCCGTTTGCCGTTTGTTTATGAATACGTGAATACATGCCATTAGTAAATTTATTCAGTAATGAAGAATTATAACAACAGAGAATATTTTTTGATTCCTTAATGCAAAGCCTACATACTCGTGTGATTGTACGACAGGGAGGGATCTCTGCCATGATAGATAAAATGTATTGTGTATTGGTCAACTTGCGATCATATATGTATATCGCTAGCGTTGTTTGAAAATGTATATTGTAGCGACGCTTGAAATCAGCCGTACTTCCTATATAGACCTTAACCCTATTTATGCTAGGAATCTCTACAAGACACTTATACACCACGTTACTGTGCAAACAAAATTCTGCAATCGGGCATTTATCCGGGTTGCGACAGTTACACGTTTTAGTTCGTGTCCCATCTTTAGTTCTATTTCTAACTGAGGTTACAGGACCGTCGACCGGTGTGTGGTGGCCAGGCGTATTATTTATATTAGTGCTAATATGATTATCTTGATTATATTTATATATATATATATATAATTATTATTATATATTATATATGTGTGTGTGTGTGTCTGTGTGTGTGTATGTGTCTCTGTGTGTGTGTGTATGTATAGATGGCTAGATAGATATCATCAATAATATATATGTGCATGTTTGTATGCATACATCGTTCTCTACTTCATTATCTACCTTTTTAACCTTTGATATTAGTATCTCATACTTATTTTACTATAGAAAGCCATCTCTATTATCTTACTATCTCTATCCCACGTACCATGTCTATATATGTGTACGTGTGTGCAAATACAGATACATACATTCATGCATACGTACATGCATACATACATACATACATACATACATAAATACATACATATATACATATGCATACACACACACACACACATATATATATATATATACATATATATATATATATATATATATATATATATGTATATTTATATAAATATAGATATATATGTGTGTGTGTGTGTGTGTGTGTATATACACACGTACACACACACATACACACACAGAAGCATATAAATATACAAAAAAAAAGAGATACAAAGATTTCAGACATAACATAACTTCGTAAAATAAATTGATAAATAACAGTCACAATGCAAACACATACACACGCACACACACACACACATACACACACACACACACACACACACACACACACTGTGAAAATATATATTATTATCCTTTTTTTTCTCCTTCTACAGGTGTTGCTCTCGTATTATTTAGAAATTTTCATACATTTTTTAGAATTTTACTTACATGAAATACAATCTATTTCGTATGTCGAATGAAATAACGCTTCATTTTCTGGCATCGAATAACAATATTTTTTTCTCCTTCAGCTATATTTTTCCAGAAGGGCATTTTAAAAGGTGGATCAAATATTCCCAAACACACACACATACAAACACACATAACATAACTTCACAGGGTCATAGACTGATTCGCATGCAAACACGTAGTACACGTACGCATCAATCTATCTACTTATCCTCCGTTTCTATCTATCTATC
This sequence comes from Octopus bimaculoides, assembly GCF_001194135.2. Classification (NCBI taxonomy): domain Eukaryota; kingdom Metazoa; phylum Mollusca; class Cephalopoda; order Octopoda; family Octopodidae; genus Octopus; species Octopus bimaculoides. The sequence goes on along the minus strand of NC_069002.1, from coordinate 35,633,437 downwards.
TATCTATCTATCTATCTATCTATCTATCTATCTATCTATCTATACATGTACCTTTATTTATGCGAGTGTTTGGGTGGGAGTTTGTGTGTTTGTCTGTGTGTTTGTATGTGTGTGTATGTGTGTGTTCGCATATGTTTGTGCGTATCTGTACTGTTGGAATCCTCATAAACATAACTAAAGTCCCCACTAAAGATACAATTTATTGGTTTCAAATTTTGACCCAAAGCCAGCAAATTCAGGGCAGCGGGCAAGTCGATTATCGCAACCTTATTTAAACTTTCATCCTTTCAGATTCGATATAAAAGTTGGTCACTGGTGTTGATGTAATCGACTAGCCCTCCTCTCCCGAAATTACTGGCCATGTGCTAAAATTTGAAAGTAATATATTTTCGCTTCAGTACTTGCGATAAAGTTTGAAGTTTGCTCTTTTATGCTTTAAATGGTTTTAGTGAGATGAGTGTAGCCAAAATGGGGCACAGCTATCTTGTAAACAACAACAGAAAAACAAGTCCTAGCATACTTCAACTTATGTTAATTGGCTCTAAAACTCGAAAAACGAGGTTGACTTTGCCTTTCATTCTTTCGAGATCGATAAAATAAGTACCAGTTGAATACTGGGCCGATGTAATCGGCTTATCCCACCCATGAAATTCCTGGCGTTGTGCCAAAATTTGAAATCAATATTTTATCGATCTGCAGGGCGGTGAACTGGACAAAATGCTTAGCGGTATTACTTCTGCTTCCTTATGTTCTGAGATTCAGTTCCGCCAAGATCGACTTTACCATTTATCCTCTCGAGGTCGATAAAGAATGTATTGTTTCGTACAAGGGCCGATGTAATCGACTAACTCGTTCCACTAAAGCCTCAGGGTTTGTTGTTATTGCAGAAAAATATATTAATCCACCTCTGAAATTAGAAAAGTAAAATAAAGTGGAATTATCGGGATATGAACTGAGAATGTGGTGAGTTCTAACGAAATACAACACAGACTATTGTCTGACTATTACTCAACCAACTCTTCCTACTTCCTTTAGTTCATTATAACCCATTTCCTCTCCAAAAATTTGCCTTGGGCCCAGTGAACGGCAATCGATATTTTGACATTAAACAAACCTACCTCTATTATATAGTTTCAAATTCTACATAGACTACAACAGAGAGAGAAAATCACGTAGTGAGATCAATAAAACACGCAAAATTTTCCAGATGTCTGTCTCGTCTATCAAATCAGTAACCATTGAAGACAAAACCGTTTGAAAAGCTATTATCGAAGTCCGAAACTGATCAATTATGATTTAATTACGTGACAATTAGTGATTGGTAAATTCAATTGTATTTCCATTTCAGGAAAACTATGTGTCATTTGCATAAAAAGCAGAAACGAATGTATAATAATTTGCTGTAAGTTTACGTGTAATTCGCTTTGATTTTTAAATGTTATTGGTTGGCTGGCATAACATTTGGTTGGAACAATAATATAAAGATAGATTTAAAACGGTCGTCGTGAATATATATTGGTTTTGTTTCGCTAATTGGCACAAAACCAATTCTTCTAGCGGTGAAGAAGTTGCAAACGAATTTTTAATCATCGTATGGAAGCACAAAGTACGTAGCACCGCCGCCGCCACCACCACAACAACAACAGCAGCAAGAATATCAACAAAAATAACTGTTACCACGACCTCAAACACCACTTCATCTACCACCATCACCACCCAGATACCGCCACCTCTGCCACCACCACCACCACCACTACCACCACCACCACCAACACCATCACCACGAGCAACACTACCACCACCACTCCCACAGCCAACATCATCACCGCCACCAACACTCATTACTTCGAAACCCACTAACTCTAACATGGCCACGGCTCTTAACATCACCACCTCTACCGCCACCATTACCCCCAACCACTACTACAACCACCTTCACCCCTACACACATCATCACCACAACCACTACTACCACCGCCGGAAGCACCATCGTCATCATTACCACCACAAACATCTTCACCACCATCACCACTTCCCTCAATTCTACCACTACATCTATCGCCAGCTCAGTAACCACCAAAGATTAACAGTCGGACCTTGAGCCAATAATGGTATCTCTATGCAATTCCACCAAATGCTGAGAATAGCAGAAATATCTTTGTTAAGGCGGCGAGCTGACAAAAACGTTAGCACGCCAGGCGAAATGCCGTTACGTTCTGAGTTCAAATTTCGCCGAGGTCGACTTTGCTTTTCATCCTTTCGGGGTTGATAAATTAAGTACCAGTTACGCACTGGGGTCGATGTAATCGACTTAATCCCTTTGTCTGTCCTTGTTTGTCCCCTCTAGGTTTATCCCCTTGTGGGCAATAAAGAAATAAGAAACGTTAGCATGCCGGGCGAAATGCTTAGCGGTATTTCGTCTGCCGTTACGTTCTCAGTTCAAATTCCGCCGAGGTCGACTTTGCCTTTCATCCTCTCTACATTATTAGCACTGAACACCTATTCATCCCAAACTGCATTCCAATGTCTTTCCTGAATACTCGCAATGTTTGGATCAGAGAGTCCACATCTGTCTCATTAGCATGCCGGTTAAAAAGCTTGAAGTTATTTCTTCCGCCTTCATGTTCTGAGTTCAGATTGCGCCGAGGTCGACTTTGATTTCATCTTTTCGGGGTCGAGGAAACAAGTACCAATTGACTTAACTCCTGCACCGAAATTACTGGTCTCTTGCCAAAACTTTAGACCAATTTATACACATTGCAATATTTTAATCTGTAAACAGTCAACATAGACCCCAATGTGCCACCCCATTCAATACTCTATACGACATTACTATCTACACCCTATGCATTTCTATTCAATAGTCTACATACCTTGTAATTATGTAGATACTGCCCCAGCGTAGTAAATTATCTATCTGCTGTAACTGTCGCAGTCAGTAATTTATGCAGTGCTTCCGCCATATTTCTTTAATAAAGGGGTTTTGTTCTGTTAATATAAAAAAGAAAAAGATGTATTTAGTAAACCTAGTCTTAATACACACACAAAACACATACACTTACACCGATGGACAATTAAGTGGACAGAGTGAGAAATAGCAAGATATATATATATATATATATATATATATATATATATATATATGTGTGTGTGTGTGTGTGTGTGTGTGTGTGTGTGCGCTCACGCACACACACACACACACACACCAACACAAATAAACACACATACAGACAGATAGATAAGGACAACAAGTAAGATAGAAAGATAGAGATAGACAAAATAGATAGACAGAGAAAGAGAGAGAAAGAGAGAGAGGGGAAGAAAGAGAGAGAAGAGAGAAAGAGAGAGAAATAGAGATAGATAGATAGATAGATAGATAGATAGATAGATAGATAGATAGACAGAGAGAGAGCGTGCGAGAATGTTTGCGTGAATGTATATATGTCTGTTTGTTTATTGGCGTTTGAATGTGTGTGTGTACGCGTGTGTGTTTGATAATGGAGGAGGTGGTCGGGTGGCAAACAAACGTAATAAAGAACTTCAGAAAAGAAAGATTTAACAGTCACCTTGAGTCTTGTAATTCTTGTAAACAGAGAGATTTACCGATAATCTTAGCAAACAGCGAACACACATTTAAAATGGCCAATACTATAGACAGGAACAGGTTGACATTTGCAGTCTTTGGAGGAACGCCAGAACAAAAATGGCTCCCGGACATCAACAGTTAAAAACGTTTAACGATGTATGGCTGCCTGTTAGTATGGCTACTCTTCGAATATGGCGGCATAACATGTTTGAAGTCTGTGTGTGTGCTTCCATATGTGTATTTTTATGAGATTTTATGTAGGCGTTGTACACGTACGTGCATGCGTGTATATACATATACATACACACATATATATATTGTAGATACATACACGCACACACATACACACACATACACACACACACACACTCTTTTACTCTTTTACTTGTTTCAGTCATGCTGGAGCACCGCCTTTATAGTCGAGCAAATCGACCCCAGAGCTTATTCGTTGTAAGCCTATCGGTCTCTTTTACCGAACCGCTAGCTTACGGGGACGTAAACACACCAGCATCGGCAGTCAAGCGATGCCGGGGGAACAAACAGACACACAAACATATACACACACATACACACACACACACA
>NC_069002.1:35627911-35628484 GCF_001194135.2 Octopus bimaculoides | reverse complement strand
TATATGTATATATGTCTGTATAAATTATGTATGTACCTATCTATCCATCTTTCTCTACGAATTCGTACAGACACACGTGCCCGGGTTAGTATGTTTCAGGAGTATATATGTTCCTACAATATTTTTTCTGTGGGTTTCTTGGTGTCAGTACGAATGTATATATATTTTTCTTCCGTGTTTTGTGGTTAGGAGGATATATGTGCGTGTTTTTGTATACGGGTAGCTGTGTGCTTGCGCGGGTGTCACTATATTTCTGTGTGCGTTTCTGTACACCTATGTGTGTGTGATATATAATATCTGAAATGTGTATTTGCACATTAGTATAATTTCCAATATGCATATGTATATGTGTATGTGTTTATATATGCGTGTGCTTTTAATGTGTGTGTGTGTGTGTATGTCGTAAATGTTTGCGTGTGTGGTAAGCGTCTCTATGGTGAAATGTGTGTGCGTAGTAAGCGTGTGTACGTACACATGCATATTTGTAACTATTCACACACACACGAATACACGCACTCACGCACACACCTATAACAGTATGTTTGTAAGTGTGTGTGTGTATGTATATATATA
>NC_069002.1:35620800-35625800 GCF_001194135.2 Octopus bimaculoides | reverse complement strand
TTCAAAGTTCTATGCTCTCGCTTCAATGCTTGTGTCAAATTATTTACATAACAACAGTTTAATATTTAACAGAAAAGTTATTCAATACGTTCTAGTAGAATACATGCTTATTAAATTTTTCTGAGAAGATGGTTGACACTAAACCCTTACTATATGTACAGAGAGCCGGAGAGAGAGAGAGTAGAAAAATTTGATATATTCTTAATTCTATGTAATTACATGGAAATAAAAATATACCAAAATTTTCCAGTCATAGCTTTAATATATATTTACTGAGCAAATATCATGATTCACCAGGAACTTCGCCGAGTATTTATGACAGTTTTATTTAAGATAAAACATCAACATACAAACATTTGATTACTGGTATATGTGCGGGTGTACTTCATGAGAACACAGCCTCTATTATAAACTCTTATATATCTATATATATATATATATATATATATATATATATATATATATATATATATATATATATATATATATATATAGAGAGAGAGAGAGAGAGAGAGTAAGCACATAAATGCAAAACAAGATAGAAAAATAGTACTCAAATACCTAAGGTAGAGTAATATGCGTTTATTGAAGCTGCAAAACCTTCACTAAACTGTTACTCAGAGTTTCATGTTCCCATTCATCGGACGGTTGTGATGAATATATCTAAAAAGTACACACACACAAACACACACACGCACACGTACATCTAGCATGGACTCTTCCATCGTTAGGTGACGTATGAGGGTTCTGCAATCTCTTGCTAAACAACCTCACACTTGATTTGTTTATAGTAAACAAATGTTTGTACTCACTTCCTCCATTGTATCGACATTGCCTGTAAAGGTGTGCGACGCGCTACATGTGAGAATACAAAATGATTGCAGAACAACGTAAAATGAAGTGTTTTGCTCAAGAAAACAACGCAACTTTCGGTCTGGGAATCGAAACCACGGTCTTGCAATCGAGAGTGCAATGCTCGAACCACTAAGCCCGAAAATATAAATACTTTGAACGCTTACACACGTAGTAACTACTTGCAATTTTGAGCGAAATACATAAAAAATATATACTTTGTGATTTGGATTGTTTCTGGGCTGCAGAAAAGCCAAACTGAAACACAGAAGAAAAACATTCAAAACAAAGCTTGCCACCTTCATCTCTTTAATAATAATCATTTCTACTGAAAGCACAAGGCTTGACATTTTGGGCGAGGCGACTGGTACTTAATTAATCGACCCAGAAAAGATGAAAAGCAAAGTTGACCTCGGTGGATTTGAACTCGGAACATAAAGACGGACGAAATGCCGCTAAGAATTTTGCTCGGCGCGCTAACGATTCTCCCAGCTCGCCGCCTTAATAATAATAATGATAATAATAATTATTATTATTATTTCTACTGCAGGCACAGGAACTTGAACATTTTTGAGGAAGGGCCTAGTCGAATACATGAACCGCCCCAGTGAGTAACTGGTAATTATTTCATCGACCCCGAAAAGGATGAAAAACAAAATCGACCTCGGCACAATTTGAACTCAGAACGTAGCGGCAGACGAATTACCGCTAAGCATTTCGCTCGGCGCGCTAACGATTCTGCCAGCTCGTCGCCTTTGTTTCCCTAATAATAATAGTAATAATAATAATAGAAATAATACTAATAATGTGGATTCATGATACAGAGACAATATTTTGACACGTTAGTGTAAATGTGGTTTTATAGCGAAATGTTACTTTTGCAATCCATGTCATTAACATTGGTGAATCAAATTAGTTTCCTTTGCAACGATTCCAGTCAATTTTACCAATAGTAATTAAATGACGACAGTTAGTCGTAGTTGACGAATAGATTCACACATGTTTCCTATTCCAGAATCATCGATGTTTACATGTCCCAGTCTACAGTGGAAGATATAATACCTTAAACCGTATAAATGCCTAACAACTGTGTATTTTATGGATGTTACTCAGGAAATTAGTCGGAGATGTCCATTTAGATATCGATGTTGCTGTATCGGTCGACTGATTAGCAGTTCTAAGTATGATACCCTTGACTAGCCAATGACAGAGAAAGAGGAAGAGAGGGAGAGATAGAGGAAGAGAGAAAGGGTGGACGGCGAGAAAAAGAAAGAGAATGAAAGAGAGGAGTGGTGAAAGAGAGACAGGGAGAGACAGAGAGAGAAGGAAGAGAATCTTTAAAGGTCGTTTCAGCTACTAGAAATAACCGTCTAATCTCCCTTAACCCTTTGTCTGTACTGTGATTCACATGTAATACACAAAACCTATTTCCCCGGCGTCAATACATGGATATGATATACGATACATATACTTAGATCTTTTTTTGTTTTTGTTTTCAATCACCAGAGTAGCTTCGGACTTATGAAAGGAAAGCTTTATATTACACATAACATATGAAACCGGAGCTAACTAGAATTATGAAAACACACATGGACATTGAAGACAGACTTATGAATGTTCTTTGGACCAACACCACCAGTAGTAGCAGCAGCAACGACAATGGTGGGCAGTGGTAGTAGTTGGCACTCCATCGGTTACGACGACGAGTGTTCCAGTTGATACGATCAACGGAACAGCCTGCTCGTGAAATTAACGTGCAAGTGGCTGAGCACTCCACAGACATGTGTACCCTTAACATAGTTCTCGGGGATATTCAGCGTGACACAGAGTGTGACAAGGCTGGCCCTTTGAAATACAGGTACAACAGAAACAGGAAGAAAGAGTGAGAGAAAGTTGTGGTGGAAGAGTACAGCAGGGTTCGCCACCATCCCCTGCCGGAGCCTCGTGGAGGTTTAGGTGTTTTCGCTTAATAAAAAATCACAACGCCCGGTCTGGGAATTGAAACCGCGATCCTACGACCGCGATTCCGCTTCCCTAACCACTGGGCCATTGCGCCTCCACGGTAGTGATAGTAACGACTGCACAGAAGGTAGCAGCAGCAGTAGTAGTACTGTGCCAAAATATTATACTTTCAACCTGTCCGTCATTGTAGACTGGCTCATTAAGAAGTCGCTGGAATATTGCGACTGCAAACACGAAGCACAAATATGATTGTGTAATCAAAGAATAAGTGTTTCGTTATGGGAGTTCAAATCCTACAAAAGGCTTTTGTGAATATCCTGGGGAAAACACAAATATCAATGATGAAGTGTTAAAAAAGCTAAAAAGAAAAAATAACCAGCCACAATAGAATTATGAAAATTTTATGAGATGCCATGTGGGGAAAGAAAATTGAAATATCTTTGACACTTAATTAGAAGAAAACTTGGATTACAGGGACTAATAATAAATGGGGGAAATGGTAGAGCAAAAAGCAAGGATTACATGGAGGAATACTATGAAGGGTTGGACAGACTTAAAATAATGGGTTCTAATAAATACAGGCCATGGATAACCAAAAAAGAAGAGAAATAAGGAAGAAAAAGAAAGAAAAGAATAAAGGGTTGGGTAAAGCAGCAAAATAATGCGGGGAGGGGGAAATGGGCCACATACCCCAGAAAAAATGGTGTGCACAGCTGTGCCCCGCGGTGATGATCATGATAGCACTGCAGCAGCCACGCCCCCTCCCGAGGCTCATTTATCCGATGGGTCACCTTCATCTGTATCTTGAGGAGGAAATCTGTTGTACACCTGATGTCTTTGACGGCAACCGGTAGAAACTGATAGCGGCCGGTCAAGCCCCTGTTTTCTTTTCTCCTCTGCGTAACGGACAACGACACCCGGGCTTTTCCAGCCGAAGCAGCAAGTTTTTGTATACGTTTCGTTCAGACATAAAAACTTCAGTCAGTTTTTCTGTAACTTTGTGATTGTAATATCATTTTTCTTCTTTTTTTTTTTGAACCCTGGTGAATAATAAAGAAATCACTAATATCATCATCATCATCATCATCATCATCATCATCATCATCTCTATTAACTAAATAATTTCCATAATTTCTGAAATGAACAAAGAAGTTCTTGAACCTTAGATTGTTTGTGAGACTATAAAATATTTTTAAAAGATTTACAACAATGTTAACACAATTCGAGCGTTCTTCCCCTCTCCCTCTTTCCCTACCTCTTCCATCTCAATGCATTTAAAATAAAACAAGGACAATAGTTGCCATCAGTTTCCGTCCATCGGTTGGGATTTCGAGGTCCCTAATTCCCAAATTTATTTCGTATTTGATCGATAATGTTTTTGATATCGGATGAAGTCTCACTTCTATTGGAAATATTTCTTTCTGCCGTGTGGGTTTAGATTATTGTCTGATTACAAAGGTTCATATCTTCAATATTCCTTTTGCTTAGAATTTTTCAAGTTCTTTATTATTATTATTATTATTATTATTATTATTATTATTATTATTATTATTATTATTATTATTATTATTATTATTATTATTATTATTATTATTTATTGACATTTATTACTGTTTACGTCGAACGACAGTGAACTGACAGAGTCGTTTAAAACATTGCAGTATTTGTCCCGTGTTCAAATCTCGCCGAAGTTGGTTTTTGCCTTTCAGGGGTCATTTAAAATGAAGTGCCAGTCGTGTAGTGGGTTCAATACCTCCTTCTTTCGAAGCTGTTCGTCTTGCACCAAAATAAAAAAACAAACAAAATAAGGAGTAAGAAGCAAAAACAACAAAGACCAACAAAATATCCGAACCAACAAACTTGAAACCGTAGCGATATAATATATTCTGACAAAATTTTATCAATGGTGATTCCAAAACATATGAGAAAATAAAACAGTTGTTTCTCACAAAGCGAATAATTCGAGTCTCTGAATTCTCTTAAAAAGAAATCTATTCTCACCTCACCCAGACGCACACACAAAACATATATAAAAGAAACAAAGTTGATGAATATTAATTGTAATAATTTTCTGTTCTATATTCTTGTATTCCTGAAGTATTTGAAGATATTGGAATAGATTTTGGTATCCTCTGGGATTGGGGGGGGGGGGTTACTTCAGTAATGTCGTTTCACTACCGTCATCG
>NC_069002.1:35618910-35620790 GCF_001194135.2 Octopus bimaculoides | reverse complement strand
GTTGTTGTTGTTGTTGTTGTTGTTGCTGTTGTTGTTGTTGTTGTTCTTCTTCTTCTTCTTCTTACTCCTCGTTTTCCTTCCTTCTCATCGTCCTCTTCTTTGTTGTCGTCGTCGTCGTCGTCCACCTCGCTCTCCTCCTCTTCCTCCTCCTTCCCTTTTCTTCTCCTTCTTCTCTCCCCATCCCCCTTATTTCTACATGGACAATGGATGCTGTCCCTTTAAATTCGACCATCACCAAGCAAACTAAATGATTTATATTTCTATTGTTCCTACCGAAATCCTAAATCGGAAATACATTTGCGTAATTAACGCCTTTCCATCACATACCTCAGTAATTGCGTTAATCAATGTCAGCCAATGGAATTACATCTTCTCAGACGCTCTATTCAGTTGTTCCCAGCTTCACCCCCAGCTTTTGAAGAGCTAGAAATAGCAGCTAAATCTATCTCAAATTTTATCGTATCTTCTAAAAAGACAAGCGACGCTGGACAATATTTAGTCGCGCACACACACAAAATTAAACACACATAATACACGCACACACACACACCCACACACACACACACGCACACACACACACACGCACACACACACACACACATGTTTGTCTTGTCGTTCAAAGTTCAAATTCCGCCGAGGTTGACTTTGAGTTTCGTATCTTTCGGGCTCGTTAAAATTGTTACCAGATGGGGATTTCGATGTAATCGACTTACCCGCTTTCCAGGACGTGCTGGCCTTGTGCCAAAACCTGAAACCAATATACGAATACTTCTCTTGGATCAATATTGACCTGCATTTTAAAAGGACCAACACTTGAAACAACATTACAGCAAGTACAAAAATAGTTCATTGAATAGATAATAATCAGACATCGACCCTTCCTTGATCTAATCGACGAAATGCATCTGAAAGATTAATTTTTAATTTCTTAAATATTATTCTCCCCTTACAATTTTGCTTTCAATTGCTTTCAATCGTGTTTTCTTTCTCGAAATAACTGTGAAGAATTTTTTGTTAAATAAGGCTGTTTTGCATTCAGTACATAATTCCTTGACTTAGTTATCAAATATTCATGCCATAGGTTCACTTGAGTTATTTGCCCTTAGCTCTTTTCGTTTTTTTAATTGATTAGTAATCTCGCTACTCTCATCTACATGGAAGCCTTGCATTCTCTTCTCCCCCCCTCTCTCTATCTATCTATCTATCTCGCTATCTATCTCTTTATCTATCTATTTATCTCTCTCTCTCTCTCTCTCTCTCTATCTTCCTACTTACCTTCTCCCCCTCTGTCTCTCTGTTTGAATGTTTCTTTCTTTCTATCTTGCTTTCTTTTGTCTCTTCTGTTTTTATTTCTTTCATTCAATTTTTCTTTCGTCCTATTCCTTCCCTTTCTTCTTCTTAGTCCTTCATTCTTTCGTTCGCCCCTTCCCTAGCTTTCACTTCTTTCCTTCATTCGTTCCTTCTCTCTTTCACTTTTTCATATCGTTCTTTCTTAAGCTATTTTTCTTTCTTTCTTTCTTTCTTTCTTTCTTTCTTTCTTTCTTTCTTTCTTTCTTTCTTTCTTCCTTCCTTCCTCCCTTTCTTTTTTATTTTCTTTATTTTCTTATTTACTTTCTTTTCTTCTTTTCTTTCTTTTCTTTTCTTTCTTTCTTTCTTTCTTTTTTCTTTCTTTCTTTCTTTCTTTCTTTCTTTTTTCCTTCTTTCTTTCTTTCTTTCTTTCTTTCTTTCTTGCGCTGCTTTCCTCCCTCCCTTTCTTTCTGTCTTCCTTTCTTTTCTTTCTTTCTTTCTTTCTTTCTTTCTTTCTTTCTTTCTTTCTTTCTTTCTTTCTTTCTTTCTTTCTTTTCTCTCTTTCTTTCTTTCTTTCTTTCTACCCACCCTCT
>NC_069002.1:35618284-35618887 GCF_001194135.2 Octopus bimaculoides | reverse complement strand
TCTCTCTCTCTCTCTCTCTCTCTCTCTCTCTCTCTCTCTCTCTCTCTCTCTCTCTCTCTATCTCCCACTCTCTGTTTTTCCTTCTCTCCTTCATTCTTATGCACAAATATTTTAGCATTAGCATCAAGACGTTATTGAATTATTAGCGAGATAGTTAACGCAACATCTAAAGAACCAACATCAAAGGAAACCGCTTAATTAAGGTGAAAGTCAACTAAGTATTATTTGCTGCTTGTGAAAATTGTTGATTTCTGATTCTTAGTAAATGTGTGAAATTGCAAAAATAGCTACCTCGAATAGATTGGGTAATGAAGCATATACGGGTAGGTACTTAGACAGAAGTGTACACGACATAATGTTCAATATGCCTATATGTATGCATTTGTGTGCGTGCGTGTGTGTGTGTGTGTGTGTGTGTGTGTATATTTCAGTGATTTTTATGTATGTGTGTCGTACGCATATATGTGTATACGTATAAATATATATATGATTGCTATGCCTACACACTAAGAGAGTTCTGCATATATCTACAGGTACATATATACATGTATATATATATATATATATATATATATATATATATATATATATATATATATATAT
>NC_069002.1:35615449-35617101 GCF_001194135.2 Octopus bimaculoides | reverse complement strand
ATATATATATATATATATACATATATATATATATATATATATACATATATACATTTCCTATGCATCGTTGACTGTATGAGTAATTACATATATGTCAATCTATCTGTCTATTTATCTTTTCCATATGCATATATATACACACACACACACATACGCACACACACACATACGCACATACGCACGCATATATACATACACACACATACGCACACACACACACACACGCACGCAAGCACACATACGCACACACGCACACACATACTCTCACACAAACACATATAGATATGTATATGCATGTATATATATACATGTATACGTATACATATATATATGAATATATATATATATATAACTTTATGTGTAATACATATATTCTATATTTTATGTACATACGTTAATCTATCTATCTCTTGTTCCTTCCCCCTCTATTTCTATCAATAGACACACACACACATATATATATTCATATATATATATAAATATATATATATATATATATATACATATGTATGCATACATATACCTACACTCGGTTTCTTTTTACTTCCGTCCTTGTTCTCGTATACATTCGCTGCTTTCTTCCAAGGAATCTAATGCTCTTAGATTTAGTTTTTCCTTTATATATACACAGAAAGAAGTAAGGAGTGTTTTAAGGGTGATTTGGCTGCTATTTCTAGCAACTCTATCAATCATTAAAAGCGTCTCACTAATGTTGACTTCTCTTTTTTGGTCAGGCACATTACATGCAAGAACCTATTAGTTAATGGATCATTCTCCTGATGATGACATAGGCGTGAATTGATAGAGGCTTTGACGTTTCCTATTAGTTCCGGCAATAACGTTCTCGCTCAACGATTGAACTCACGAAACTTTATTTCACACATACCATAAAACTATACGAAGAATTATACCATTAATATTAATTTTAAGGTTTGAATAGAATACACAATGCCAATAATGCCTAATAAAATCTAAAACTACCAGCAATTGTTTCCATTGATTTTACCTTCTCATCCTCCTCCCCCACATCATCAATCTTCTGCCTCTAAGAATGCACGAGGTGCTAACAATAACCGCTATCTATTTGTTTCCATTTTCTAAGTAAGAGGCAAACATTAATTTGAGAATTTCTTGCCTGCTTCATTCGTTATATAAAATACCTTGGCATATAAAATTCAACACTTATTAATCATAAGTCCTACACAGAGTTATAGGTTCAATACCTGAACACATTGTCAAATTTATATCCTGGAATCATACACTCGCACCTAGGTGATCCGACCTAGGTTGGTTAAAATCACTCCTGCATCCAAGTGACCACCACCGAACATGTCTTTTCAGTCGAAGCTACGTGGACGGCTCACCTGGTTCTTTCAGACATACTGGACGTTTAGTTGTGTTCCTTTAAATTCTTAAATGGAATCCATCCATGCGTAGAATAGGCATAGTTGTATGGTAAAAGAAACACAAAAAAAACGTGCATTTTAAACGCATGGTTCTGGGTACAGTCCCACTACGTGACACCTTCGGCAATTGTCTTCTACTATAGCCTCGAGGTGACCAAAGCCTTGTGAGTGGATTTGGTAGATGGAAACTGGAAGATGTCCGTCGTATATATATATATATATATATATGTGTTTGTGTGTCTGAGT
>NC_069002.1:35613067-35614958 GCF_001194135.2 Octopus bimaculoides | reverse complement strand
ATTTCCCTTCGTCGGCGCCCGATAGCTGCTGACCTTGGTGAGAGAGACAAAAACCTGGCAATCTTATATCTTCTTTTCCAGTGAAATTCTTCACTGATATCGAAAAGGTGAAAACAAGCAATGTTAATTCTCTAAATGAAGTATTAACAGTAACTGCACGATAAAGTGTAGTATATTGCCACTTAAGTGTGGCTGACCCCTAGGGGTGGATGTTACTGTTGCTTTTAGCCCCAGGAGGACATCTCCTCCAGCTGGCTTATCGACACACGACAGTGTCCTGTTTGCCAAGGGAAGTTATCCCTCTCACCTCGATCTGCAGCACGAACGTATATATATATAAATTGTTTTTCAGAATGACTGAAACAAGTAAAATAATAAAAGAATATATATACATATACACACATGTGTTTGTGTGTGTGTGTCTCTTTGTCTATGTTTGGCCCCCACCACTGCTTGACAACCATTGCTGGTGTGTTTACGTCCATGTACCTTAGCACTTCGGCAAAATATATTGATTAAGTACGAGGCTTAAAAGGAAAAATAAATCCTGGGTTCGATTCATTCGACTAAAAATTCTTCAAAGTGGTGCTCCAGAATGGCTACAATCTAATGACTGAATCAAGGAAAAGATAAAGAGTAAAACACGGTCGAATACGTCTCTCATCCTAAAACGTTGTAGCAGTTGTATTGTTTGCGTAATTGTTTAGTCCCAGGTCAGCACTGACCGAACAGGCATATGATCGAAGGTATTTTAGCCTTGAGCAACCTATCCTTTTTCTTTTTCGTACATCTACAGCTAAAATATCTAATGTGATCTTCCTGTGTTTAACACTTTGTGATTTTGTGGGAAATTTGACTATTGTTTATAACAGGTCGAGTCACAGGGTAATGGTTCCCTTGTTGGCGCGGCTTATAATTTGCTTAAGAATAGGACGTGTTACTGTGATGGGTGGTCGCTCTATTCACTGCTTTATAGTATGTTTCCTGCAGACTCTTGGCTTCCTGCCAAAACTTTGAACACGAATAAACAACACACGACGAGAATTTACTCAGTTTGAACTAATTTTTCAGTTTATTCAAAATAGAATAATAAGTTGTTATTTGAAAAGAAATTCTGATAACATTATGCTTCATGTGATTATGGCATTGCCATACAAAAGAGGCAACTCATTTACCTATTACGAATATTTCTATATTAACACCCTTTGATCTTTTCCTCGTGCAGTAGTTTGATCCTTCCTTTTTGGCATTGTCGTACATAGGTTTGGAACTTCACCAGAAAATTCTCCATACACAAGGAATGGCTACAGTTGTAATTTCTATCCAATCAATCAATGTCTTGCCTTACCGTTTATAATGCTGTAATGTTTTAGAATCACACAGCTTCCATATGCCACCTTTAATGTCAATATCATGGAAACAGATTGCTTATGTCATTAACGTGAGGAAGAAGGAACGTAACGTTCTTAGAAAATCTATATCTACGGGAGAGATTGGAGACGGTCATTCTAGAGAATAAATATATGCATGCATATACACACACACAGATTTATACACACAGATGCTACAGATGCAGAAAAGATTATCTTCTACACACTGTAACACCGTCCCTTTTACATTCACTGGTGCAATATTTTTCTTTTAATTTTTTTTTTTTAGTAATTCTTTGATTGTTGCTCATATCTGGCTCCTAGAGAAAAAACAACTGAACAATAATTAGCTTTATTGAAGTTGTATGGAAAATGCGATGCAGTGGAGCAATACTCAGCCGCGTATCCATAATACCTAATTTTGTTGAGGGAAAAAAGTACATTTAGTGCTTTAAAATGTTTATATATATTTTAATTCTTTATATTCCTGTATATATATATATATATATACATACCTGTTT
>NC_069002.1:35609873-35612053 GCF_001194135.2 Octopus bimaculoides | reverse complement strand
CACACACACACACACACACACACACACACACACACACACACACACACACACACACACACACACACACACACACGAACACACATAGTGACAGAGAGAAGGAAGAAATTAAAGAAACAAATCAAGAAGGGATAGATTCCCGATCGAAATTATTAGTTTGACGCTCGAAGAATTCGAAAGAGTTAATTAAAATTATATTTCCTGATGTTGCTCTTCTCTAGAATACACGTGGAGAAAGGAAGAGGTGAAGAATACGGATGAGGAAAAACTAATTAAAAAATAAAATGCGAGGATCCAGACAAAAGTGTGCAAGTGTCAAATATGGTATCCATTGATTGAGGAGAAGTCTGCGGAGACTGGTCGAATTTGGTGTTCAACGACAGAAGAAAAAAAAAAAAGGGTGTAAGGTGAGTTGCGTACCTCTGTGTCTTTTTGTGTATGTGTTTGTGAGCATAAAATTCTAGATTTGTACGTGTGTGCTTGGTTCTGCATGTTTGAACGTGTATGTGTATGTTTGTTAAAAAGACGTTTGAAAGCATTATAGACGGCCTTTATAATTAACCATGAATAGTAGAAGGCATTGTTGCATAGAAGAGAATAGTGTGCAGCAGTCCTCAAGTGCTGCAAGACATATGTGTCCTTAGAGTGACTGCAACAGATCAAGGCAGCAGGGAGCAGGTAGACTAGAGAGGAACATATCATCAGATTTTTTTCACTGTCGTCTCGACTCTCTCTTCCCACTAAAATTTACGCTCGCAAAACAATCGACAACACCAGGCTGACTAGATGCTTCTCGGGCGATCGTTTATTCGTGAAGAATTGTTTATTAATAATTGTTTCTTCGTGAAGAATAAACAATTCAGCATCGTTATATCAAATCGATTATAGATAATGGAGATAAAAAGTTTTCAAAATCTACCAGTGAAAATCCCCAAAGCACTTGACTCAATCGTGTGTGTACACACACACACACACACACACACACATACCAATACTCTCTCTCACACACGCACGCACACACACACACACACACATACACACACACACACACAGATTTGTCTATATAGGCTTCGTAATAAGGATGCCCACTTACTGAAAAAGCTCGAATGGTACCCTGGACATGCAAGATCGTGCTTCAGAGGTATCCTTCAAACATTCTTTTTCCATGGAAGAGATTTTTTCAACTTGATGTAATACATGCTATTACTAGGTATAATACATGACGTCAGATATAAGTTGTGTTCTGTTCCCTAACGGAACCAGGGCGACCCTGAGCGTCACCAGCGTATACGATGCCACCAACAGGGTGAATGAGTCACGCATCCTTGGGGACAGACTTGTTGGTCCAGTCAGGTTGCTTGAACAAGTTAAAGTGATTGCAGCAGCCTACTGCAATCTCCTGGAAGAGGTCTTGGTTCCTGGCTAGATAACATACTGCTGTCGCTTCTCACAAATCTGGTATTCATGCATGACAACGCTCCCTCCTACTCTGCCAGGACCACCCAAACATTCCTAGGATCTTACAGCATACAAGATGAAAGGTTGATGGTGTGGCCGCTATCATCTCCGGATCTCAACCCTGCCGAAAATCTTTGGTCCGTCATTAAATAAGATGTTTGTGCCGATGGACGCCTATTTATGTCGAAAGATGTCTTATGGGCGCCCATTAGAGCTGCAGCAGAGGCAGACCAACCTACTGCTATTAAAACATTGACAGATTCCATGACTAATATGGTATTTGAAGCTATCCGTCGAAATGGAGCTCATGTGGCTAAATAATTCATTATGTCAATAAATATTATAAGATTATTATGGTTTTCTGTTGAATATATACTCAAATACTATTAAACCTTGGGGGAGACATTATGCCGGTAATAAACACGCGCACTGGTTCGGTCCTTTATTTATTTATAAACAGTATTTAGATAAAAAAAATAATAAATACTCATTAAAAATTAAAAACTAAATACTGTTTATAAATAAATAAAGGACCGAACCAGTGCGTGTGTTTATTACCGGCATAATGCCTCTCCCAAGGTTTAATAGTATTTCTTTCAACACACGTATTCACATCAAGAATCTTGCACACCAAATACACATACGAAATATACTCAAATATGTTCACAGTAATGCAAGCTGTATCAAAATGTTATGTGTGTGTGTGTGTGTGTGTGTGTGTGTAT
>NC_069002.1:35607564-35609863 GCF_001194135.2 Octopus bimaculoides | reverse complement strand
TGTGTGTGTGTGTGTGTGTGTGTGTGTATGTGTGTGTGTGTGTGTGTGTAGTGAGGTGCATGTTTGTAAGTGTGTATGTGTATTGCTTCAGACATAAGTAAACAATCTCGTCGTTTGGAACTTGGCGTTGTTTGTACAGAAAGCCTAGAGGAACAAAATCGCGATAGCGAATGCCATTCACACGCAGAAGCGGAGAAACGTCTTGAAAAAAATTCTTATTTTCATTCTCAATTCTTTGTGTAATTATCTTGAATTAATTCCAGCTTAGCAAGCCTCAGCACTCGGGTAAATCTTGCGTTCTCTGTTTTACTTATCTTGTAACCGAGATTCCTCTGACATCCTGAAAGATTCTTCCGAAGAGACGTTCTTGTGATATACACCGGAGCGTATAGAAGACCGCGCTCTTAACCACGGACAAATGGCGTAGCAGTTAAGTGTAAATAATGTAAATAATGTACATGTGTGTGTGTGTGCGTGCGCGCGTGTGTGTGTGTGTATGTGTGTGCACCACCACCGTTTGATAATCTGTGTTGGTATGCTAACGTATCGTTAACTTAGCGGTTCAGCTAAATACCGGGCTTAGAAGAACTGAGACCTATTTGTTCGACTGATATTCTTCAAAGCGGTGCTGCAGCATGTACGCAATCTCTAATAAAAGTAAAAGATAAAAGAAAAGACATCCGTACGTGTATGCATGCACTTTTCACAAATAAATTGTTGGCACTCCGTCGGTTACGACGACGAGGGTTCCAGTTGATCCGATTAACGGAACGGCCTGCTCGTAAAATTAACGTGCAAGTGGCTGAGTCCTCCACAGACACGTGTACCTTTAACGTAGTTCTCGGGGAGATTCAGCGTGACACAGAGTGTGACAAGGCTGGCCCTTTGAAATACAGGCACAACAGAAACAGGAAGAAAGAGTGAGAGAAAGTTGTGGTGAAAGAGTACAACAGGGTTCGCTACCACCTCCTGCCGGAGCCTCGTGCAGCTTTAGGTGTTTTCGCTCAATAAGCTCTCACAATGCCCGGTCTGGGAATCGAAACTATGATCCTAAGAACACGAGTCCGCCGCCCTAACCACTGGGCCATTGCGCCTCAACTTCACAAATAAATGAAACCACTGGAAAAAAAAATATATTAATTGATATACTAAAAACAACAGGCGGAATTGTCACGGACGGCATATCATTGAGCCAAGACCGCTTTCTTGGAGCCTAACAACGCCTCCGTGATTTTTTGTATAGTATGCGTAAATATCGTCTCCTGCTTCCTCTGCAGGGTTTGTTCCTGCGTCACAGTTATCTCTGATTCATTGTTAGGTAGGAGGTTTTACTTTCTCATCCATCACAATGATTTATCCAGAGAAACACATTAATTCATTTCAGATTTCCTTATCTCTTCTTAAAGACGTTCTGTACTTGTCCAAACCTACGATGCTGCTACATTTAGCTTATCGCATCTCCGATGGAATGCACTCATTTTAGACTTTTAACTATAACAATTACAACACCAATAATAATAATGGTGATGATCACGATGATGATGATGATGATAATAATAATAATAATAATAATAATAATAATAATAATAATAATAATAATAATAATAATAATAATAATAAGTGACAAAGAAGTAGAAGAGATCGAAAAGTACAGGTAACTTAAAAACGAAATTGTAAGACTGTGTGAACTATAAGGAGAGTGTCTGTCATTTCAGTAGTTGTAGGGTCCCTCGTAACACTAACAATCACGTACGAGAAATATGTCAATGAAATCGGAATTGACATGAGAGCAGAGCAAACCCCTTAAAACTGCTCTGCTGGGGACAGCTAGGATTTTGAGATTGGTATTTGGATGTTGAATGTCTCCCATGATAATTAACGACCAAGTATCAATTCCTATAATGTGCGGAAAGAGACCCTGGGAGGCCTTTGACGGGAAGCTGCTGTGTGCTCTCAAAGAATCTACCAGAATAAACAAGACAGACCGTTCTGAGAAGTAAAACGATAATAATGATAATAATAATGATGATAATAATAATAATAATAATAATCCTTTCTATTATAGGCTTAAGGCCTGAAATTTGGTGGGATGGCGTTAGTCGAATACAACGACCCCAGTGTTTCACTGTTACTCAATTCATCGACCCGAAAAGGATGAAAGGCAAAGTCGACCTCGGCAGAATTTGAACTTACACCGTACTGACAGACGAAATGCTTCTAAGCATTTTGCCCGGCGTGCTAACGATACTGCCATCTCGCCGCCTAAATAATAATAATAATAATAATAATAATAATAATA
>NC_069002.1:35603322-35605587 GCF_001194135.2 Octopus bimaculoides | reverse complement strand
TATATATATATATATATATATATATATATATGTGTGTATATGAGTGGGGAATAAGGAATAAAGGATGAATATCAATGTGCCATATGAAAATTCTACTCGTAATGAAAACGGAATGTCTTTGGACCTGAAAGACAAAAGAATAAAATTCTGTATTTTCCACAAAGGAAACCACTGAAGTTTTATCTCAAGGAACGACCATAGAATAGACTTTGAGGAACTGGTAGAGAGAAATATGAGAAAATAGCAAAAAAATAGCAGTCAAAATGAATAGGAAATAGAATTGCCATTATGCAGACAACCATCTGGGAACACTACAAATACCGTTCCTTAGTAACAAAAGCATAGAGACCGTTGTTGTTATTTTCTTCTGGCGTACAATGATAATGATAGTTATGATGATGATGATCATTATCATAATCGTCATCATGACGATGATGATGATGATTATGATGATGGTGATAATAATAAATAATAAGAATAATAAATAATAATATGATTGGAAGTGTTTTCCTGTACATTCTTTTGATGGGCTACAGCAAATATTCTGCTCAATACCACAGATTTGCTTGTCAGTTGTTTGACCTTAACCAGTTGAGCATGTCCCTTGGTGGCTGACGATATGTGCATCTCTGATCATGAGCAGAAGTAGTGGGGGAGCATCATAGCCATGTGTTGCGAGGAATTCTATGGGGTTTGGATAATTCATATCTGGAAACATGGGTGTTTCGTTCAACATTTTTAAACAACCCTTATTCAGGGACCTTTTGAGTAGGATGGACTACTCGACCTGAAGAAACTTCTAACTGGGCCTCATCTGCAGGTCATGCGCTGTTAATCTTGATGAGATCATCATGTCGCGCACATATGGTTGTGATGCATGTGCTTAGTGTACCCCTATCAGACCGGTAGTCATGATAGGTATACTGGGATTGGTTTATTTATACCCCAGTGTCACTTTGATGGCATGACCAAAAACCATATAAAGAGACTTCACAGAAAAACTAAAAAGTTGTTGAAAATGCATGGAGCCCACCGTTTGAAAGCTGATATCAAACGGTTCTACTCGAAGAGAGACCCCAGAAAATTAGCGATTTGGTAAGAGTGACCGATAGAATAAGCATGGCAACAGTCAAATGAATGAAACAAATGAAAGAATAAAAGAATATACATTTGTCTGTATATTGCAAAAAGTGACACATGCCTGCAGAAAATCAAGATATCAATGTCCAAATATTTAATTATTTATTATGCCTAGTGTACCCAACTCCACTACAGGCAATGACGTCTTTACATTGGTAGCAATATATATGTATGCATATATATACATATATATATATATATATATATATATATATGTATATGTGGATGTGTATGAATATGCGTATGTGAGTGGATGTGTGTGCTGATTTATATATACCATGAGTCAATGAATTAGAGGAATGTAGGTAAATTAAAGAACGAACACATTATTTATATCGGCACAACTTAGGCCTAACCATAATTGGATATGCAGTCACTGATCTATCTATCTATCTATCTATCTATCTATCTATCTATCTATACACACACACACACACACATACACACACACACACACACACACACACACACATATATATATATATATATGTGTGTGTGTGTGTGTGCGTGTGTGTGTATTTGTGTGTGAGTGTACAAGCGTACGGTCATACGTGTTACACACACACACCCACAACAAAGTCATTCACAAAATGTCTACCCACAGCATCCGATCAGACGAGAGACCACATCCGCTTTTTCTTCCTTAGAAGTTATTTATTTGTAAGTAATGCCTTGTTGAAGTCTCCAGCAACATTGGGATGTATAGATTAACTGTCAGTGCAGTGTATTAGAGAACGAATAGGATACGTCTTGTAGGAAACGTAGCAGTCTCTAAAATCGGTTCCTGGCTGAAGGCTACTGCCAACGTTCACTGAATCAAATAGATAAATACATTGAATGAAAAAGTAGCAAGGGAAATAGCGATAGAATCTTGGAGAGAAAGAAAGAGACTACGACAGAGCGAGAGAGAGAGAGGGGGGAGAGAGAAAGGGAAAGAGAAGGATGAATCGAATAAGGTGCAGCGTGAAAGAAAGAAATCATTAAGAAAAAAACATTGCTTAAAATGCTGTAAACTGTTTTACATTTACATATACGTACATAATAGGCTTACATATATGAATGCAAGTGTATGAATACATATATATATATATGTATGTATGTATGTGTATATATATATATATATAT
>NC_069002.1:35601815-35603131 GCF_001194135.2 Octopus bimaculoides | reverse complement strand
ATATATATATATATATACCGATATATACACAATCAGGAATATACATCTATATGTAGGCATGTGTTTTTATGTATGTACACACATATACGCGTATCTATAAGATGTGCACATACATATGTGTATATAACCGTAAATTTATATGTCTGTCTATAATAATACATATGTACATATCAATACAAGTGTATAGTTTACTGATATATCCATGTGTACAAATGTACCGTACCAATATGTCGATAAATAGCTTTATATTTGTCCATGCCAACCTCATTTGGCCTCTGTTTCTTTGCTGTGAGATTTGATGTGAAAATGGATTTCCTTTCTCTTGTTCTGTGTCTAACTGAACTCATGTCACATTAGTAGAGACACTTGTTACCTGTTGTATTTGTTGTTGTTGCATTTCTTGTTGTTGTCATTGTTGTTGCTGTCACTACTATTGTGCCCCAATTCCGCACTGGCTCAGTTTTACTTCAAACAAACGCCTTCCGCCCCTAACTTTATTTTGTTTTATATATTACAAATTACATTGCACGATATATCCTTCGTATTGTAAGACTTGTCATTGCGCTTTGATTGAGATTTGGTTGCTTTTTCTTGCAATTCGAATTACTATGGGAAGAAAATCTTGTTAGTGCTAATTTGTTTTAGCTCCGAATCAGCCTTGGTTGAGTATACCTACTAACAAGTCCATTACAGTCCTGCACTTCGCCTCTCATATTTTCGGCTATCTAGAGTTACATTATCTCACGCCTATCATTTTCATTTTGTAAGAATGTAAATATTATTCCAAGGATATTTAGCTACCATTTCATATTTCTTTCTTATTTTGTTCCTTTTTATCTAGAGGAAATGCAACTATATTTCATCTCTTTTTTCCGTCAGCCATTCTCCGACTTGCCCGGAGAACCATCATTTTAATGCAACACTTTTACTTTCGAACGTCTCTTTTATTCAACCTGTTCGTGTTTTACCATCTTTTCGCATTTATCTTCTTTGATCGAAATTTCACCTGCACAAACATATTTCCCTCGTATTCGAACCATAGCATCTCCAACTTATTTATAACTCTTCAAGTTTCATTTCACAATTACAAGGCTGAATCAATGGCTTCCTCTTATACATGCATATACACACACATAGATAACAACGTCTACCTTGCACTAGCTATTTTATAACACTTCTATACGTCTTAGTTGCGATTTTATACAGCATGTCTGAAATTCTTGAATATAACAATTCTGAGTTGGTTAACATCTCCGGAAAAATTGAAGGCCGTCCCCATCTTTCAAAACAACCCGAAATATACCGAATCCCGGTAG
>NC_069002.1:35600621-35601442 GCF_001194135.2 Octopus bimaculoides | reverse complement strand
TATATATATATATATATCAAAGAGGAAATTCAATGAAAATCAAGGCAAACACGCGTTAAATAAATGGGAATATAAAGAAAACCCCACCCAAAAATTTTTATAAATAGAAATATGCAAAGAAATTGGAGGATAGTAGAGTGGTGTGTTGAAGTTGAACACTTTTTATTTGAAAATGGCAAACGGCAAAAGTTAAGAACATGCGTGTGTGCATGTGTGTGAGTGCGATGGTGCGTGTGAAAGTGTGTGTCTGTACGGGTGTGTTTATGTATGCGTGTATAGGTATATATATAGATATATATTTACACATAAATATATATATCATAAAAATATATATGTATATATATATTTATATACACATGTGTACGTATATAAGTAGACAGGTATGTAGTTGAATGTACGTACGTATGTATATGTGTTAATGTGTGTGTATGTATTCGCGTTAGCGCTGAAATTCTTTGAACATTAAGCAGACATTTTCCACGAAAATAATTCTTATGTTCTCCTCTATATCAAAATCTGACAAATAATAACATAAAAAACACCGGAAAGCAAATATTTTTATTTTTCATATTAAATTCACCACGAAGATTTGTTTACTTCCATACCGAACCGATGTCCACGTATATTCTTTAGAGAGACAGCTTATATGTATGTACGTTATATTTACGTATATACATACATATCATATTTATACATATATATGTATATCCATATATATATATATATTTACATACGTATATGTACATGAATATATGTACGTACTAGGTATAAATATATATGTATATATATATGTGCATATATATATACATACATACATATAT
>NC_069002.1:35598981-35599706 GCF_001194135.2 Octopus bimaculoides | reverse complement strand
ATATATATATATATATATATATACATCCTCATGCATATATACACGTATGTATATTTTGTATCTACGTATGAATAATCTTAGATACATATGCACTCATAGATAAGTCGATATAGGTATATATTTAAACATTGACACTTACGAACACACATGTACACACATATATACAGATATGGATAGAAATGGAAATTTAACCAATAGGGATCTCACTTTGAGTTGCGAAACATTTGACAGTTTCAAAGAACACGCTTGCTGTTGTAATCGACGTTCATGTTGGTGGCCTCGTTTTGATTTTTGTGGATGTTTTTCTGTTTGCTTCTTTTCGTTGGAAGAGGCTTGTTTACAGTTGTGTGTATTTGTATATTTTCCACGGATGTAAATAGAATACCCCACCCCATATCAACCATTCTCTCCTGTTAGCTTTAAAACCTGACGTTCTGTCTTACCACTGTCATTAGCACCTTCATAAAGCCATCATCGGCATCACCTTAGTCTATGCACATCTATGTAAATATATGTGTGTGTGTGTATGTACGTATATGTATTTCTGTGTGTATGTACATATATGTGTATGTGTGTGTTTAGGATATAGGTATAATATATATGAAATATATATGTATATATATTTATCATGAAGTCGGAGCATCAACATTATTATCATTATCTTCATCATCACCATCATCGTCATTATCAACATCAGTTTCATCATCTTCATCATCATCATCGTT